>NC_084599.1:2032141-2046624 GCF_033807715.1 Cololabis saira | reverse complement strand
CCTGAAACACTGTAAGTGGTTTGGTGAGTCCAATAATGAAATGAGTCGCTCAAATCAACTACATAGACTCCTTTCTCCAATGTTCTGACGTTTTCAATAGCTTGCCTTAAAAAATCAGAAGGTATAAAACAATGTTATGACAGAAATCCGCTTTTTGGCATTTTCTCAGCGAGAAACAGTCATTTTGTACCTGAAACACTGTAAGTGTTTTGGTGAGTCCAATAATGAAATGAGTCTCTCAAATCAACTACATAGACTGCTTTCTCCATTTTTCTGACGTTTTCAATAGCTTGCCTTGAAAAATCAGAAGGTAAATCAATGTTATGACAGAAATCCGCTTTTTGGCATCATCTCAGCGAGAAACAGTCATTTTGTACCTGAAACACTGTAAGTGGTTTGGTGAGTCCAATAATGAAATGAGTCGCTCAAATCAACTACATAGACACCTTTCTCCAATTTTCTAGCGTTTTCAATAGCTTGCCTTAAAAAATCAGAAGGTAAATCAATTTTATGACAGAAATCCGCTTTTTGGCAGTTTCTCGGCGAGAAACAGTCATTTTGTACCTGAAACACTGTAAGTGGTTTGGTGAGTCCAATAATGAAATGAGTCCCTCAAATCAACTACATAGACTCCTTTCTCCAATTTTCGGACGTTTTCAATAGCTTGCCTTAAAAAATCAGAAGGTAAATCAATGTTATGACAGAAATCCGCTTTTTGGCATTTTCTCAGCGAGAAACAGTCATTTTGTACCTGAAACACTGTAAGGTGTTTGGTGAGTCCAATAATGAAATGAGTCTCTCAAATCAACTACATAGACTCCTTTCTCCAATTTTCTGACGTTTTCAATAGCTTGCCTTAAAAAATCAGAAGGTAAATCAATGTTATGACAGAAATCCGCTTTTTGGCAGTTTCTCAGCGAGAAACAGTCATTTTGTACCTGAAACACTGTAAGTGGTTTGGTGAGTCCAATAATGAAATTAGTCTCTCAAATCAACTACATAGACTCCTTTCTCCAATTTTCTGACGTTTTCAATAGCTTGCCTTAAAAAATCAGAAGGTCAAACAGTGTTATCACAAAAATTCGCTTTTAGCTGTATCTCAGCCAGAAACAGTCACTTTCAACCTGAAACACAGG
The DNA here is from genome assembly GCF_033807715.1 of Cololabis saira. Classification (NCBI taxonomy): domain Eukaryota; kingdom Metazoa; phylum Chordata; class Actinopteri; order Beloniformes; family Belonidae; genus Cololabis; species Cololabis saira. Next base: position 2,045,488 of record NC_084599.1, on the reverse strand, counting down.
TAAGTGGTTTGGTGAGTCCAATAATGAAATGAGTCGCTCAAATCAACTACATAGACACCTTTCTCCAATTTTCTAACGTTTTCAATAGCTTGCCTTAAAAAATCAGAAGGTAAATCAATTTTATGACAGAAATCCGCTTTTTGGCAGTTTCTCGGCGAGAAACAGTCATTTTGTACCTGAAACACTGTAAGTGGTTTGGTGAGTCCAATAATTGAAATGAGTCTCTCAAATCAACTACATAGACTCCTTTCTCCAATTTTCTGACGTTTTCAATAGGTTGCCTTAAAAATTCAGAAGGTAAAACAATGTTATTACAGAAATCCGCTTTTTGGCATTTTCTCAGCGAGAAACAGTCATTTTGTACCTGAAACACTGTAAGTGGTTTGGTGAGTCCAATAATGAAATGAGTCTCTCAAATCAAACTACATAGACTCTTTTCTCCAATTTTCTGACGTTTTCAATAGCTTGCCTTAAAAAATCAGAAGGTAAATCAATGTTATGACAGAAATCCGCTTTTTGGCAGTTTCTCGGCGAGAAACAGTCATTTTGTACCTGAAACACTGTAAGTGGTTTGGTGAGTCCAATAATGAAATGAGTCCCTCAAATCAACTACATAGACTCCTTTCTCCAATTTTCTGACGTTTTCAATAGCTTGCCTTAAAAAATCAGAAGGTAAAAGAATGTTATTACAGAAATCCGCTTTTTGGCATTTTCTCAGCGAGAAACGGTCATTTTGTACCTGAAACACTGTAAGTGGTTTGGTGAGTCCAATAGTGAAATGAGTCCCTCAAATCAACTACATAGACTCCTTTCTCCAATTTTCTGACGTTTTCAATAGCTTGCCTTAAAAAATCAGAAGGTAAAACAATGTTATTACAGAAATCCGCTTTTTGGCATTTTCTCAGCGAGAAACGGTCATTTTGTACCTGAAACACTGTAAGTGGTTTGGTGAATCCAATAATGAAATGAGTCCCTCAAATCAACTACATAGACTCCTTTCTCCAATGTTCTGACGTTTTCAATAGCTTGCCTTAAAAAATCAGAAGGTATAAAACAATGTTATGACAGAAATCCGCTTTTTGGCATTTTCTCAGCGAGAAACAGTCATTTTGTACCTGAAACACTGTAAGTGTTTTGGTGAGTCCAATAATGAAATGAGTCTCTCAAATCAACTACATAGACACCTTTCACCAATTTTCTAACGTTTTCAATAGCTTGCCTTAAAAAATCAGAAGGTAAATCAATTTTATGACAGAAATCCGCTTTTTGGCAGTTTCTCGGCGAGAAACAGTCATTTTGTACCTGAAACACTGTAAGTGGTTTGGTGAGTCCAATAATTGAAATGAGTCTCTCAAATCAACTACATAGACTCCTTTCTCCAATTTTCTGACGTTTTCAATAGGTTGCCTTAAAAATTCAGAAGGTAAAACAATGTTATTACAGAAATCCGCTTTTTGGCATTTTCTCAGCGAGAAACAGTCATTTTGTACCTGAAACACTGTAAGCGGTTTGGTGAGTCCAATAATGAAATGAGTCCCTCAAATCAACTACATAGACTCCTTTCTCCAATTTTCGGACGTTTTCAATAGCTTGCCTTAAAAAATCAGAAGGTAAATCAATGTTATGACAGAAATCCGCTTTTTGGCATTTTCTCAGCGAGAAACAGTCATTTTGTACCTGAAACACTGTAAGTGGTTTGGTGAGTCCAATAATGAAATGAGTCTCTCAAATCAACTACATAGACTCCTTTCTCCAATTTTCTGACGTTTTCAATAGCTTGCCTTAAAAAATCAGAAGGTAAATCAATGTTATGACAGAAATCCGCTTTTTGGCAGTTTCTCAGCGAGAAACAGTCATTTTGTACCTGAAACACTGTAAGTGGTTTGGTGAGTCCAATAATGAAATGAGTCTCTCAAATCAACTACATAGACTCCTTTCTCCAATTTTCTGACGTTTTCAATAGCTTGCCTTAAAAAATCAGAAGGTCAAACAGTGTTATCACAAAAATTCGCTTTTAGCTGTATCTCAGCCAGAAACAGTCACTTTCAACCTGAAACACAGGTAAGTGGTTTGGTGAGTCCAATAATGAAATGAGTCTCTCAAATCAACTACATAGACTCCTTTCTCCAATTTTCTGACGTTTTCAATAGCTTGCCTTGAAAAATCAGAAGGTATAAAACAATGTTATGACAGAAATCCGCTTTTTGGCAGTTTCTCGGCGAGAAACAGTCATTTTGTACCTGAAACACTGTAAGTGGTTTGGTGAGTCCAATAATTGAAATGAGTCTCTCAAATCAACTACATAGACTCCTTTCTCCAATTTTCTGACGTTTTCAATAGCTTGCCTTAAAAAATCAGAAGGTAAATCAATGTTATTACAGAAATCCGCTTTTTGGCATTTTCTCAGCGAGAAAAGGTCATTTTGTACCTGAAACACTGTAAGTGGTTTGGTGAGTCCAATAATGAAATGAGTCTCTCAAATCAACTACATAGACTCCTTTCTCCAATTTTCTGACGTTTTCAATAGCTTGCCTTAAAAAATCAGAAGGTAAAACAATGTTATTACAGAAATCCGCTTTTTGGCATTTTCTCAGCGAGAAACGGTCATTTTGTACCTGAAACACTGTAAGTGGTTTGGTGAGTCCAATAATGAAATGAGTCCCTCAAATAAACTACATAGACTCCTTTCTCCAATTTTCTGACGTTTTCAATAGCTTGCCTTAAAAAATCAGAAGGTAAAACAATGTTATTACAGAAATACGCTTTTTGGCATTTTCTCAGCGAGAAACGGTCATTTTGTACCTGAAACACTGTAAGTGGTTTGGTGAGTCCAATAGTGAAATGAGTCCCTCAAATAGACTACATAGACTCCTTTCTCCAATTTTCTGACGTTTTCAATAGCTTGCCTTAAAAAATCAGAAGGTAAAACAATGTTATTACAGAAATCTGCTTTTTGGCATTTTCTCAGCGAGAAACGGTCATTTTGTACCTGAAACACTGTAAGTGGTTTGGTGAGTCCAATAATGAAATGAGTCCCTCAAATCAACTACATAGACTCCTTTCTCCAATTTTCTGACGTTTTCAATAGCTTGCCTTAAAAAATCAGAAGGTAAATCAATGTTATGACAGAAATCCGCTTTTTGGCATTTTCTCAGCGAGAAACAGTCATTTTGTACCTGAAACACTGTAAGAGGTTTGGTGAGTCCAATAATGAAATGAGTCTCTCAAATCAACTACATAGACTCCTTTCTCCAATTTTCTAACGTTTTCAATAGCTTGCCTTAAAAAATCAGAAGGTAAAACAATGTTATTACAGAAATCCGCTTTTTGGCATTTTCTCAGCGAGAAAAGGTCATTTTGTACCTGAAACACTGTAAGTGGTTTGGTGAGTCCAATAATGAAATGAGTCTCTCAAATCAAACTACATAGACTCTTTTCTCCAATTTTCTGACGTTTTCAATAGCTTGCCTTGAAAAATCAGAAGGGAAAACAATGTTATGACAGAAATCCGCTTTTTGGCATTTTCTCAGCGAGAAACAGTCATTTTGTACCTGAAACACTGTAAGTGTTTTGGTGAGTCCAATAATGAAATGAGTCGCTCAAATCAACCACATAGACTCCTTTCTCCATTTTTCTGACGTTTTCAATAGCTTGCCTTAAAAAATCAGAAGGTAAATCAATTTTATGACAGAAATCCGCTTTTTGGCAGTTTCTCTGCGAGAAACAGTCATTTTGTACCTGAAACACTGTAAGTGGTTTGGTGAGTCCAATAATTGAAATGAGTCTCTCAAATCAACTACATAGACTCCTTTCTCCAATTTTCTGACGTTTTCAATAGCTTGCCTTAAAAAATCAGAAGGTCAAACAGTGTTATCACAAAAATTCGCTTTTAGCTGTATCTCAGCCAGAAACAGTCACTTTCAACCTGAAACACAGGTAAGTGGTTTGGTGAGTCCAATAATGAAATGAGTCTCTCAAATCAACTACATAGACTCCTTTCTCCAATTTTCTGACGTTTTCAATAGCTTGCCTTGAAAAATCAGAAGGTATAAAACAATGTTATGACAGAAATCCGCTTTTTGGCAGTTTCTCGGCGAGAAACAGTCATTTTGTACCTGAAACACTGTAAGTGGTTTGGTGAGTCCAATAATTGAAATGAGTCTCTCAAATCAACTACATAGACTCCTTTCTCCAATTTTCTGACGTTTTCAATAGCTTGCCTTAAAAAATCAGAAGGTAAATCAATGTTATTACAGAAATCCGCTTTTTGGCATTTTCTCAGCGAGAAAAGGTCATTTTGTACCTGAAACACTGTAAGTGGTTTGGTGAGTCCAATAATGAAATGAGTCTCTCAAATCAACTACATAGACTCCTTTCTCCAATTTTCTGACGTTTTCAATAGCTTGCCTTAAAAAATCAGAAGGTAAAACAATGTTATTACAGAAATCCGCTTTTTGGCATTTTCTCAGCGAGAAACGGTCATTTTGTACCTGAAACACTGTAAGTGGTTTGGTGAGTCCAATAATGAAATGAGTCCCTCAAATAAACTACATAGACACCTTTCTCCAATTTTCTGACGTTTTCAATAGCTTGCCTTAAAAAATCAGAAGGTAAAACAATGTTATTACAGAAATACGCTTTTTGGCATTTTCTCAGCGAGAAACGGTCATTTTGTACCTGAAACACTGTAAGTGGTTTGGTGAGTCCAATAGTGAAATGAGTCCCTCAAATAGACTACATAGACTCCTTTCTCCAATTTTCTGACGTTTTCAATAGCTTGCCTTAAAAAATCAGAAGGTAAAACAATGTTATTACAGAAATCTGCTTTTTGGCATTTTCTCAGCGAGAAACGGTCATTTTGTACCTGAAACACTGTAAGTGGTTTGGTGAGTCCAATAATGAAATGAGTCCCTCAAATCAACTACATAGACTCCTTTCTCCAATTTTCTGACGTTTTCAATAGCTTGCCTTAAAAAATCAGAAGGTAAATCAATGTTATGACAGAAATCCGCTTTTTGGCATTTTCTCAGCGAGAAACAGTCATTTTGTACCTGAAACACTGTAAGAGGTTTGGTGAGTCCAATAATGAAATGAGTCTCTCAAATCAACTACATAGACTCCTTTCTCCAATTTTCTAACGTTTTCAATAGCTTGCCTTAAAAAATCAGAAGGTAAAACAATGTTATTACAGAAATCCGCTTTTTGGCATTTTCTCAGCGAGAAAAGGTCATTTTGTACCTGAAACACTGTAAGTGGTTTGGTGAGTCCAATAATGAAATGAGTCTCTCAAATCAAACTACATAGACTCTTTTCTCCAATTTTCTGACGTTTTCAATAGCTTGCCTTGAAAAATCAGAAGGGAAAACAATGTTATGACAGAAATCCGCTTTTTGGCATTTTCTCAGCGAGAAACAGTCATTTTGTACCTGAAACACTGTAAGTGTTTTGGTGAGTCCAATAATGAAATGAGTCGCTCAAATCAACCACATAGACTCCTTTCTCCATTTTTCTGACGTTTTCAATAGCTTGCCTTGAAAAATCAGAAGGTAAATCAATGTTATGACAGAAATCGGCTTTTTGGCATCATCTCAGCGAGAAACAGTCATTTTGTACCTGAAACACTGTAAGTGGTTTGGTGAGTCCAATAATGAAATGAGTCGCTCAAATCAACTATATAGACACCTTTCTCCAATTTTCTAACGTTTTCAATAGCTTGCCTTAAAAAATCAGAAGGTAAATCAATTTTATGACAGAAATCCGCTTTTTGGCAGTTTCTCAGCGAGAAACAGTCATTTTGTACCTGAAACACTGTAAGTGGTTTGGTGAGTCCAATAATTGAAATGAGTCTCTCAAATCAACTACATAGACTCCTTTCTCCAATTTTCTGACGTTTTCAATAGGTTGCCTTAAAAATTCAGAAGGTAAATCAATGTTATGACAGAAATCCGCTTTTTGGCATTTTCTCAGCGAGAAACAGTCATTTTGTACCTGAAACACTGTAAGTGGTTTGGTGAGTCCAATAATGAAATGAGTCTCTCAAATCAACTACATAGACTCCTTTCTCCAATTTTCTGACGTTTTCAATAGCTTGCCTTAACAAATCAGAAGGTAAATCAATGTTATGACAGAAATCCGCTTTTTGGCAGTTTCTCAGCGAGAAACAGTCATTTTGTACCTGAAACACTGTAAGTGGTTTGGTGAGTCCAATAATGAAATGAGTCTCTCAAATCAACTACATAGACTCCTTTCTCCAATTTTCTGACGTTTTCAATAGCTTGCCTTAAAAAATCAGAAGGTCAAACAGTGTTATCACAAAAATTCGCTTTTAGCTGTATCTCAGCCAGAAACAGTCACTTTCAACCTGAAACACAGGTAAGTGGTTTGGTGAGTCCAATAATGAAATGAGTCTCTCAAATCAACTACATAGACTCCTTTCTCCAATTTTCTGACGTTTTCAATAGCTTGCCTTGAAAAATCAGAAGGTATAAAACAATGTTATGACAGAAATCCGCTTTTTGGCAGTTTCTCGGCGAGAAACAGTCATTTTGTACCTGAAACACTGTAAGTGGTTTGGTGAGTCCAATAATTGAAATGAGTCTCTCAAATCAACTACATAGACTCCTTTCTCCAATTTTCTGACGTTTTCAATAGCTTGCCTTAAAAAATCAGAAGGTAAATCAATGTTATTACAGAAATCCGCTTTTTGGCATTTTCTCAGCGAGAAAAGGTCATTTTGTACCTGAAACACTGTAAGTGGTTTGGTGAGTCCAATAATGAAATGAGTCTCTCAAATCAACTACATAGACTCCTTTCTCCAATTTTCTGACGTTTTCAATAGCTTGCCTTAAAAAATCAGAAGGTAAAACAATGTTATTACAGAAATCCGCTTTTTGGCATTTTCTCAGCGAGAAACGGTCATTTTGTACCTGAAACACTGTAAGTGGTTTGGTGAGTCCAATAATGAAATGAGTCCCTCAAATAAACTACATAGACTCCTTTCTCCAATTTTCTGACGTTTTCAATAGCTTGCCTTAAAAAATCAGAAGGTAAAACAATGTTATTACAGAAATACGCTTTTTGGCATTTTCTCAGCGAGAAACGGTCATTTTGTACCTGAAACACTGTAAGTGGTTTGGTGAGTCCAATAGTGAAATGAGTCCCTCAAATAGACTACATAGACTCCTTTCTCCAATTTTCTGACGTTTTCAATAGCTTGCCTTAAAAAATCAGAAGGTAAAACAATGTTATTACAGAAATCTGCTTTTTGGCATTTTCTCAGCGAGAAACGGTCATTTTGTACCTGAAACACTGTAAGTGGTTTGGTGAGTCCAATAATGAAATGAGTCCCTCAAATCAACTACATAGACTCCTTTCTCCAATTTTCTGACGTTTTCAATAGCTTGCCTTAAAAAATCAGAAGGTAAATCAATGTTATGACAGAAATCCGCTTTTTGGCATTTTCTCAGCGAGAAACAGTCATTTTGTACCTGAAACACTGTAAGAGGTTTGGTGAGTCCAATAATGAAATGAGTCTCTCAAATCAACTACATAGACTCCTTTCTCCAATTTTCTAACGTTTTCAATAGCTTGCCTTAAAAAATCAGAAGGTAAAACAATGTTATTACAGAAATCCGCTTTTTGGCATTTTCTCAGCGAGAAAAGGTCATTTTGTACCTGAAACACTGTAAGTGGTTTGGTGAGTCCAATAATGAAATGAGTCTCTCAAATCAAACTACATAGACTCTTTTCTCCAATTTTCTGACGTTTTCAATAGCTTGCCTTGAAAAATCAGAAGGGAAAACAATGTTATGACAGAAATCCGCTTTTTGGCATTTTCTCAGCGAGAAACAGTCATTTTGTACCTGAAACACTGTAAGTGTTTTGGTGAGTCCAATAATGAAATGAGTCGCTCAAATCAACCACATAGACTCCTTTCTCCATTTTTCTGACGTTTTCAATAGCTTGCCTTAAAAAATCAGAAGGTAAATCAATTTTATGACAGAAATCCGCTTTTTGGCAGTTTCTCTGCGAGAAACAGTCATTTTGTACCTGAAACACTGTAAGTGGTTTGGCGAGTCCAATAATTGAAATGAGTCTCTCAAATCAACTACATAGACTCCTTTCTCCAATTTTCTGACGTTTTCAATAGCTTGCCTTAAAAAATCAGAAGGTCAAACAGTGTTATCACAAAAATTCGCTTTTAGCTGTATCTCAGCCAGAAACAGTCACTTTCAACCTGAAACACAGGTAAGTGGTTTGGTGAGTCCAATAATGAAATGAGTCTCTCAAATCAACTACATAGACTCCTTTCTCCAATTTTCTGACGTTTTCAATAGCTTGCCTTGAAAAATCAGAAGGTATAAAACAATGTTATGACAGAAATCCGCTTTTTGGCAGTTTCTCGGCGAGAAACAGTCATTTTGTACCTGAAACACTGTAAGTGGTTTGGTGAGTCCAATAATTGAAATGAGTCTCTCAAATCAACTACATAGACTCCTTTCTCCAATTTTCTGACGTTTTCAATAGCTTGCCTTAAAAAATCAGAAGGTAAATCAATGTTATTACAGAAATCCGCTTTTTGGCATTTTCTCAGCGAGAAAAGGTCATTTTGTACCTGAAACACTGTAAGTGGTTTGGTGAGTCCAATAATGAAATGAGTCTCTCAAATCAACTACATAGACTCCTTTCTCCAATTTTCTGACGTTTTCAATAGCTTGCCTTAAAAAATCAGAAGGTAAAACAATGTTATTACAGAAATCCGCTTTTTGGCATTTTCTCAGCGAGAAACGGTCATTTTGTACCTGAAACACTGTAAGTGGTTTGGTGAGTCCAATAATGAAATGAGTCCCTCAAATAAACTACATAGACACCTTTCTCCAATTTTCTGACGTTTTCAATAGCTTGCCTTAAAAAATCAGAAGGTAAAACAATGTTATTACAGAAATACGCTTTTTGGCATTTTCTCAGCGAGAAACGGTCATTTTGTACCTGAAACACTGTAAGTGGTTTGGTGAGTCCAATAGTGAAATGAGTGCCTCAAATAGACTACATAGACTCCTTTCTCCAATTTTCTGACGTTTTCAATAGCTTGCCTTAAAAAATCAGAAGGTAAAACAATGTTATTACAGAAATCTGCTTTTTGGCATTTTCTCAGCGAGAAACGGTCATTTTGTACCTGAAACACTGTAAGTGGTTTGGTGAGTCCAATAATGAAATGAGTCCCTCAAATCAACTACATAGACTCCTTTCTCCAATTTTCTGACGTTTTCAATAGCTTGCCTTAAAAAATCAGAAGGTAAATCAATGTTATGACAGAAATCCGCTTTTTGGCATTTTCTCAGCGAGAAACAGTCATTTTGTACCTGAAACACTGTAAGAGGTTTGGTGAGTCCAATAATGAAATGAGTCTCTCAAATCAACTACATAGACTCCTTTCTCCAATTTTCTAACGTTTTCAATAGCTTGCCTTAAAAAATCAGAAGGTAAAACAATGTTATTACAGAAATCCGCTTTTTGGCATTTTCTCAGCGAGAAAAGGTCATTTTGTACCTGAAACACTGTAAGTGGTTTGGTGAGTCCAATAATGAAATGAGTCTCTCAAATCAAACTACATAGACTCTTTTCTCCAATTTTCTGACGTTTTCAATAGCTTGCCTTGAAAAATCAGAAGGGAAAACAATGTTATGACAGAAATCCGCTTTTTGGCATTTTCTCAGCGAGAAACAGTCATTTTGTACCTGAAACACTGTAAGTGTTTTGGTGAGTCCAATAATGAAATGAGTCGCTCAAATCAACCACATAGACTCCTTTCTCCATTTTTCTGACGTTTTCAATAGCTTGCCTTGAAAAATCAGAAGGTAAATCAATGTTATGACAGAAATCGGCTTTTTGGCATCATCTCAGCGAGAAACAGTCATTTTGTACCTGAAACACTGTAAGTGGTTTGGTGAGTCCAATAATGAAATGAGTCGCTCAAATCAACTATATAGACACCTTTCTCCAATTTTCTAACGTTTTCAATAGCTTGCCTTAAAAAATCAGAAGGTAAATCAATTTTATGACAGAAATCCGCTTTTTGGCAGTTTCTCAGCGAGAAACAGTCATTTTGTACCTGAAACACTGTAAGTGGTTTGGTGAGTCCAATAATTGAAATGAGTCTCTCAAATCAACTACATAGACTCCTTTCTCCAATTTTCTGACGTTTTCAATAGGTTGCCTTAAAAATTCAGAAGGTAAATCAATGTTATGACAGAAATCCGCTTTTTGGCATTTTCTCAGCGAGAAACAGTCATTTTGTACCTGAAACACTGTAAGTGGTTTGGTGAGTCCAATAATGAAATGAGTCTCTCAAATCAACTACATAGACTCCTTTCTCCAATTTTCTGACGTTTTCAATAGCTTGCCTTAACAAATCAGAAGGTAAATCAATGTTATGACAGAAATCCGCTTTTTGGCATTTTCTCAGCGAGAAACGGTCATTTTGTACCTGAAACACTGTAAGTGGTTTGGTGAGTCCAATAATGAAATGAGTCTCTCAAATCAAACTACATAGACTCCTTTCTCCAATTTTCTGGCGTTTTCAATAGCTTGCCTTAAAAAATCAGAAGGTAAAACAATGTTATTACAGAAATCCGCTTTTTGGCATTTTCTCAGCGAGAAACAGTCATTTTGTACCTGAAACACTGTAAGTGGTTTGGTGAGTCCAATAATGAAATTAGTCTCTCAAATCAACTACATAGACTCATTTCTCCAATTTTCTGACGTTTTCCATAGCTTGCCTTAAAAAATCAGAAGGTAAATCAATGTTATGACAGAAATCCGCTTTTTGGCAGTTTCTCAGCGAGAAACAGTCATTTTGTACCTGAAACACTGTAAGTGGTTTGGTGAGTCCAATAATGAAATGAGTCGCTCAAATCAACTACATAGACTCCTTTTTCCAATTTTCTGACGTTTTCAATAGCTTGCCTTGAAAAATCAGAAGGTAAATCAATGTTATGACAGAAATAAGCTTTTTGGCATTTTCTCAGCGAGAAAAGGTCATTTTGTACCTGAAACACTGTAAGTGGTTTGGTGAGTCCAATAATGAAATGAGTCTCTCAAATCAAACTACATAGACTCTTTTCTCCAATTTTCTGACGTTTTCAATAGCTTGCCTTGAAAAATCAGAAGGGAAAACAATGTTATGACAGAAATCCGCTTTTTGGCATTTTCTCAGCGAGAAACAGTCATTTTGTACCTGAAACACTGTAAGTGTTTTGGTGAGTCCAATAATGAAATGAGTCGCTCAAATCAACCACATAGACTCCTTTCTCCATTTTTCTGACGTTTTCAATAGCTTGCCTTGAAAAATCAGAAGGTAAATCAATGTTATGACAGAAATCGGCTTTTTGGCATCATCTCAGCGAGAAACAGTCATTTTGTACCTGAAACACTGTAAGTGGTTTGGTGAGTCCAATAATGAAATGAGTCGCTCAAATCAACTATATAGACACCTTTCTCCAATTTTCTAACGTTTTCAATAGCTTGCCTTAAAAAATCAGAAGGTAAATCAATTTTATGACAGAAATCCGCTTTTTGGCAGTTTCTCAGCGAGAAACAGTCATTTTGTACCTGAAACACTGTAAGCGGTTTGGTGAGTCCAATAATGAAATGAGTCCCTCAAATCAACTACATAGACTCCTTTCTCCAATTTTCGGACGTTTTCAATAGCTTGCCTTAAAAAATCAGAAGGTAAATCAATGTTATGACAGAAATCCGCTTTTTGGCATTTTCTCAGCGAGAAACAGTCATTTTGTACCTGAAACACTGTAAGTGGTTTGGTGAGTCCAATAATGAAATGAGTCTCTCAAATCAACTACATAGACTCCTTTCTCCAATTTTCTGACGTTTTCAATAGCTTGCCTTAAAAAATCAGAAGGTAAATCAATGTTATGACAGAAATCCGCTTTTTGGCAGTTTCTCAGCGAGAAACAGTCATTTTGTACCTGAAACACTGTAAGTGGTTTGGTGAGTCCAATAATGAAATGAGTCTCTCAAATCAACTACATAGACTCCTTTCTCCAATTTTCTGACGTTTTCAATAGCTTGCCTTAAAAAATCAGAAGGTCAAACAGTGTTATCACAAAAATTCGCTTTTAGCTGTATCTCAGCCAGAAACAGTCACTTTCAACCTGAAACACAGGTAAGTGGTTTGGTGAGTCCAATAATGAAATGAGTCTCTCAAATCAACTACATAGACTCCTTTCTCCAATTTTCTGACGTTTTCAATAGCTTGCCTTGAAAAATCAGAAGGTATAAAACAATGTTATGACAGAAATCCGCTTTTTGGCAGTTTCTCGGCGAGAAACAGTCATTTTGTACCTGAAACACTGTAAGTGGTTTGGTGAGTCCAATAATTGAAATGAGTCTCTCAAATCAACTACATAGACTCCTTTCTCCAATTTTCTGACGTTTTCAATAGCTTGCCTTAAAAAATCAGAAGGTAAATCAATGTTATTACAGAAATCCGCTTTTTGGCATTTTCTCAGCGAGAAAAGGTCATTTTGTACCTGAAACACTGTAAGTGGTTTGGTGAGTCCAATAATGAAATGAGTCTCTCAAATCAACTACATAGACTCCTTTCTCCAATTTTCTGACGTTTTCAATAGCTTGCCTTAAAAAATCAGAAGGTAAAACAATGTTATTACAGAAATCCGCTTTTTGGCATTTTTCTCAGCGAGAAACGGTCATTTTGTACCTGAAACACTGTAAGTGGTTTGGTGAGTCCAATAATGAAATGAGTCCCTCAAATAAACTACATAGACTCCTTTCTCCAATTTTCTGACGTTTTCAATAGCTTGCCTTAAAAAATCAGAAGGTAAAACAATGTTATTACAGAAATACGCTTTTTGGCATTTTCTCAGCGAGAAACGGTCATTTTGTACCTGAAACACTGTAAGTGGTTTGGTGAGTCCAATAGTGAAATGAGTCCCTCAAATAGACTACATAGACTCCTTTCTCCAATTTTCTGACGTTTTCAATAGCTTGCCTTAAAAAATCAGAAGGTAAAACAATGTTATTACAGAAATCTGCTTTTTGGCATTTTCTCAGCGAGAAACGGTCATTTTGTACCTGAAACACTGTAAGTGGTTTGGTGAGTCCAATAATGAAATGAGTCCCTCAAATCAACTACATAGACTCCTTTCTCCAATTTTCTGACGTTTTCAATAGCTTGCCTTAAAAAATCAGAAGGTAAATCAATGTTATGACAGAAATCCGCTTTTTGGCATTTTCTCAGCGAGAAACAGTCATTTTGTACCTGAAACACTGTAAGAGGTTTGGTGAGTCCAATAATGAAATGAGTCTCTC
>NC_084599.1:2002124-2031641 GCF_033807715.1 Cololabis saira | reverse complement strand
AAAAATCAGAAGGTAAATCAATGTTATGACAGAAATCCGCTTTTTGGCATTTTCTCAGCGAGAAACAGTCATTTTGTACCTGAAACACTGTAAGTGGTTTGGTGAGTCCAATAATGAAATGAGTCTCTCAAATCAACTACATAGACTCCTTTCTCCAATTTTCTGACGTTTTCAATAGCTTGACTTAAAAAATCAGAAGGTAAATCAATGTTATGACAGAAATCCGCTTTTTGGCAGTTTCTCAGCGAGAAACAGTCATTTTGTACCTGAAACACTGTAAGTGGTTTGGTGAGTCCAATAATGAAATGAGTCTCTCAAATCAACTACATAGACTCCTTTCTCCAATTTTCTGACGTTTTCAATAGCTTGCCTTAAAAAATCAGAAGGTCAAACAGTGTTATCACAAAAATTCGCTTTTAGCTGTATCTCAGCCAGAAACAGTCACTTTCAACCTGAAACACAGGTAAGTGGTTTGGTGAGTCCAATAATGAAATGAGTCTCTCAAATCAACTACATAGACTCCTTTCTCCAATTTTCTGATGTTTTCAATAGCTTGCCTTGAAAAATCAGAAGGTATAAAACAATGTTATGACAGAAATCCGCTTTTTGGCATTTTCTCAGCGAGAAACAGTCATTTTGTACCTGAAACACTGTAAGTGTTTTGGTGAGTCCAATAATGAAATGAGTCTCTCAAATCAACTACATAGACTCCTTTCTCCATTTTTCTGACGTTTTCAATAGCTTGCCTTGAAAAATCAGAAGGTAAATCAATGTTATGACAGAAATCCGCTTTTTGGCATCATCTCAGCGAGAAACAGTCATTTTGTACCTGAAACACTGTAAGTGGTTTGGTGAGTCCAATAATGAAATGAGTCTCTCAAATCAACTACATAGACACCTTTCTCCAATTTTCTAACGTTTTCAATAGCTTGCCTTAAAAAATCAGAAGGTAAATCAATTTTATGACAGAAATCCGCTTTTTGGAAGTTTCTCGGCGAGAAACAGTCATTTTGTACCTGAAACACTGTAAGTGGTTTGGTGAGTCCAATAATTGAAATGAGTCTCTCAAATCAACTACATAGACTCCTTTCTCCAATTTTCTGACGTTTTCAATAGCTTGCCTTAAAAAATCAGAAGGTAAATCAATGTTATGACAGAAATCCGCTTTTTGGCATTTTCTCAGAGAGAAACAGTCATTTTGTACCTGAAACACTGTAAGTGGTTTGGTGAGTCCAATAATGAAATGAGTCTCTCAAATCAACTACCTAGACTCCTTTCTCCAATTTTCTGACGTTTTCAATAGCTTGCCTTAAAAAATCAGAAGGTAAATCAATGTTATGACAGAAATCCGCTTTTTGGCATTTTCTCAGCGAGAAACAGTCATTTTGTACCTGAAACACTGTAAGTGTTTTGGTGAGTCCAATAATGAAATGAGTCTCTCAAATCAACTACATAGACTCCTTTCTCCAATTTTCTGACGTTTTCAATAGCTTGCCTTGAAAAATCAGAAGGTAAATCAATGTTATGACAGAAATCCGCTTTTTGGCATTTTCTCAGCGAGAAACAGTCATTTTGTACCTGAAACACTGTAAGTGGTTTGGTGAGTCCAATAATGAAATGAGTCTCTCAAATCAACTACATAGACTCCTTTCTCCAATTTTCTGACGTTTTCAATAGCTTGCCTTAAAAAATCAGAAGGTAAAACAATGTTATTACAGAAATCCGCTTTTTGGCATTTTCTCAGCGAGAAACGGTCATTTTGTACCTGAAACACTGTAAGTGGTTTGGTGAGTCCAATAATGAAATGAGTCCCTCAAATAAACTACATAGACTCCTTTTTCCAATTTTCTGACGTTTTCAATAGCTTGCCTTAAAAAATCAGAAGGTAAAACAATGTTATTACAGAAATCCGCTTTTTGGCATTTTCTCAGCGAGAAACGGTCATTTTGTACCTGAAACACTGTAAGTGGTTTGGTGAGTCCAATAGTGAAATGAGTCCCTCAAATCAACTACATAGACTCCTTTCTCCAATTTTCTGACGTTTTCAATAGCTTGCCTTAAAAAATCAGAAGGTAAAACAATGTTATTACAGAAATCCGCTTTTTGGCATTTTCTCAGCGAGAAACGGTCATTTTGTACCTGAAACACTGTAAGTGGTTTGGTGAGTCCAATAATGAAATGAGTCCCTCAAATCAACTACATAGACTCCTTTCTCCAATTTTCTGACGTTTTCAATAGCTTGCCTTAAAAAATCAGAAGGTAAATCAATGTTATGACAGAAATCCGCTTTTTGGCATTTTCTCAGCGAGAAACAGTCATTTTGTACCTGAAACACTGTAAGAGGTTTGGTGAGTCCAATAATGAAATGAGTCCCTCAAATCAACTACATAGACTCCTTTCTCCAATTTTCGGACGTTTTCAATAGCTTGCCTTAAAAAATCAGAAGGTAAATCAATGTTATGACAGAAATCCGCTTTTTGGCATTTTCTCAGCGAGAAACAGTCATTTTGTACCTGAAACACTGTAAGTGGTTTGGTGAGTCCAATAATGAAATGAGTCTCTCAAATCAACTACATAGACTCCTTTCTCCAATTTTCTGACGTTTTCAATAGCTTGACTTAAAAAATCAGAAGGTAAATCAATGTTATGACAGAAATCCGCTTTTTGGCAGTTTCTCAGCGAGAAACAGTCATTTTGTACCTGAAACACTGTAAGTGGTTTGGTGAGTCCAATAATGAAATGAGTCTCTCAAATCAACTACATAGACTCCTTTCTCCAATTTTCTGACGTTTTCAATAGCTTGCCTTAAAAAATCAGAAGGTCAAACAGTGTTATCACAAAAATTCGCTTTTAGCTGTATCTCAGCCAGAAACAGTCACTTTCAACCTGAAACACAGGTAAGTGGTTTGGTGAGTCCAATAATGAAATGAGTCTCTCAAATCAACTACATAGACTCCTTTCTCCAATTTTCTGATGTTTTCAATAGCTTGCCTTGAAAAATCAGAAGGTATAAAACAATGTTATGACAGAAATCCGCTTTTTGGCATTTTCTCAGCGAGAAACAGTCATTTTGTACCTGAAACACTGTAAGTGTTTTGGTGAGTCCAATAATGAAATGAGTCTCTCAAATCAACTACATAGACTCCTTTCTCCATTTTTCTGACGTTTTCAATAGCTTGCCTTGAAAAATCAGAAGGTAAATCAATGTTATGACAGAAATCCGCTTTTTGGCATCATCTCAGCGAGAAACAGTCATTTTGTACCTGAAACACTGTAAGTGGTTTGGTGAGTCCAATAATGAAATGAGTCTCTCAAATCAACTACATAGACACCTTTCTCCAATTTTCTAACGTTTTCAATAGCTTGCCTTAAAAAATCAGAAGGTAAATCAATTTTATGACAGAAATCCGCTTTTTGGAAGTTTCTCGGCGAGAAACAGTCATTTTGTACCTGAAACACTGTAAGTGGTTTGGTGAGTCCAATAATTGAAATGAGTCTCTCAAATCAACTACATAGACTCCTTTCTCCAATTTTCTGACGTTTTCAATAGCTTGCCTTAAAAAATCAGAAGGTAAATCAATGTTATGACAGAAATCCGCTTTTTGGCATTTTCTCAGAGAGAAACAGTCATTTTGTACCTGAAACACTGTAAGTGGTTTGGTGAGTCCAATAATGAAATGAGTCTCTCAAATCAACTACCTAGACTCCTTTCTCCAATTTTCTGACGTTTTCAATAGCTTGCCTTAAAAAATCAGAAGGTAAATCAATGTTATGACAGAAATCCGCTTTTTGGCATTTTCTCAGCGAGAAACAGTCATTTTGTACCTGAAACACTGTAAGTGTTTTGGTGAGTCCAATAATGAAATGAGTCTCTCAAATCAACTACATAGACTCCTTTCTCCAATTTTCTGACGTTTTCAATAGCTTGCCTTGAAAAATCAGAAGGTAAATCAATGTTATGACAGAAATCCGCTTTTTGGCATTTTCTCAGCGAGAAACAGTCATTTTGTACCTGAAACACTGTAAGTGGTTTGGTGAGTCCAATAATGAAATGAGTCTCTCAAATCAACTACATAGACTCCTTTCTCCAATTTTCTGACGTTTTCAATAGCTTGCCTTAAAAAATCAGAAGGTAAAACAATGTTATTACAGAAATCCGCTTTTTGGCATTTTCTCAGCGAGAAACGGTCATTTTGTACCTGAAACACTGTAAGTGGTTTGGTGAGTCCAATAATGAAATGAGTCCCTCAAATAAACTACATAGACTCCTTTTTCCAATTTTCTGACGTTTTCAATAGCTTGCCTTAAAAAATCAGAAGGTAAAACAATGTTATTACAGAAATCCGCTTTTTGGCATTTTCTCAGCGAGAAACGGTCATTTTGTACCTGAAACACTGTAAGTGGTTTGGTGAGTCCAATAGTGAAATGAGTCCCTCAAATCAACTACATAGACTCCTTTCTCCAATTTTCTGACGTTTTCAATAGCTTGCCTTAAAAAATCAGAAGGTAAAACAATGTTATTACAGAAATCCGCTTTTTGGCATTTTCTCAGCGAGAAACGGTCATTTTGTACCTGAAACACTGTAAGTGGTTTGGTGAGTCCAATAATGAAATGAGTCCCTCAAATCAACTACATAGACTCCTTTCTCCAATTTTCTGACGTTTTCAATAGCTTGCCTTAAAAAATCAGAAGGTAAATCAATGTTATGACAGAAATCCGCTTTTTGGCATTTTCTCAGCGAGAAACAGTCATTTTGTACCTGAAACACTGTAAGAGGTTTGGTGAGTCCAATAATGAAATGAGTCCCTCAAATCAACTACATAGACTCCTTTCTCCAATTTTCGGACGTTTTCAATAGCTTGCCTTAAAAAATCAGAAGGTAAATCAATGTTATGACAGAAATCCGCTTTTTGGCATTTTCTCAGCGAGAAACAGTCATTTTGTACCTGAAACACTGTAAGTGGTTTGGTGAGTCCAATAATGAAATGAGTCTCTCAAATCAACTACATAGACTCCTTTCTCCAATTTTCTGACGTTTTCAATAGCTTGACTTAAAAAATCAGAAGGTAAATCAATGTTATGACAGAAATCCGCTTTTTGGCAGTTTCTCAGCGAGAAACAGTCATTTTGTACCTGAAACACTGTAAGTGGTTTGGTGAGTCCAATAATGAAATGAGTCTCTCAAATCAACTACATAGACTCCTTTCTCCAATTTTCTGACGTTTTCAATAGCTTGCCTTAAAAAATCAGAAGGTCAAACAGTGTTATCACAAAAATTCGCTTTTAGCTGTATCTCAGCCAGAAACAGTCACTTTCAACCTGAAACACAGGTAAGTGGTTTGGTGAGTCCAATAATGAAATGAGTCTCTCAAATCAACTACATAGACTCCTTTCTCCAATTTTCTGATGTTTTCAATAGCTTGCCTTGAAAAATCAGAAGGTATAAAACAATGTTATGACAGAAATCCGCTTTTTGGCATTTTCTCAGCGAGAAACAGTCATTTTGTACCTGAAACACTGTAAGTGTTTTGGTGAGTCCAATAATGAAATGAGTCTCTCAAATCAACTACATAGACTCCTTTCTCCATTTTTCTGACGTTTTCAATAGCTTGCCTTGAAAAATCAGAAGGTAAATCAATGTTATGACAGAAATCCGCTTTTTGGCATCATCTCAGCGAGAAACAGTCATTTTGTACCTGAAACACTGTAAGTGGTTTGGTGAGTCCAATAATGAAATGAGTCTCTCAAATCAACTACATAGACACCTTTCTCCAATTTTCTAACGTTTTCAATAGCTTGCCTTAAAAAATCAGAAGGTAAATCAATTTTATGACAGAAATCCGCTTTTTGGAAGTTTCTCGGCGAGAAACAGTCATTTTGTACCTGAAACACTGTAAGTGGTTTGGTGAGTCCAATAATTGAAATGAGTCTCTCAAATCAACTACATAGACTCCTTTCTCCAATTTTCTGACGTTTTCAATAGCTTGCCTTAAAAAATCAGAAGGTAAATCAATGTTATGACAGAAATCCGCTTTTTGGCATTTTCTCAGAGAGAAACAGTCATTTTGTACCTGAAACACTGTAAGTGGTTTGGTGAGTCCAATAATGAAATGAGTCTCTCAAATCAACTACCTAGACTCCTTTCTCCAATTTTCTGACGTTTTCAATAGCTTGCCTTAAAAAATCAGAAGGTAAATCAATGTTATGACAGAAATCCGCTTTTTGGCATTTTCTCAGCGAGAAACAGTCATTTTGTACCTGAAACACTGTAAGTGTTTTGGTGAGTCCAATAATGAAATGAGTCTCTCAAATCAACTACATAGACTCCTTTCTCCAATTTTCTGACGTTTTCAATAGCTTGCCTTGAAAAATCAGAAGGTAAATCAATGTTATGACAGAAATCCGCTTTTTGGCATTTTCTCAGCGAGAAACAGTCATTTTGTACCTGAAACACTGTAAGTGGTTTGGTGAGTCCAATAATGAAATGAGTCTCTCAAATCAACTACATAGACTCCTTTCTCCAATTTTCTGACGTTTTCAATAGCTTGCCTTAAAAAATCAGAAGGTAAAACAATGTTATTACAGAAATCCGCTTTTTGGCATTTTCTCAGCGAGAAACGGTCATTTTGTACCTGAAACACTGTAAGTGGTTTGGTGAGTCCAATAATGAAATGAGTCCCTCAAATAAACTACATAGACTCCTTTTTCCAATTTTCTGACGTTTTCAATAGCTTGCCTTAAAAAATCAGAAGGTAAAACAATGTTATTACAGAAATCCGCTTTTTGGCATTTTCTCAGCGAGAAACGGTCATTTTGTACCTGAAACACTGTAAGTGGTTTGGTGAGTCCAATAGTGAAATGAGTCCCTCAAATCAACTACATAGACTCCTTTCTCCAATTTTCTGACGTTTTCAATAGCTTGCCTTAAAAAATCAGAAGGTAAAACAATGTTATTACAGAAATCCGCTTTTTGGCATTTTCTCAGCGAGAAACGGTCATTTTGTACCTGAAACACTGTAAGTGGTTTGGTGAGTCCAATAATGAAATGAGTCCCTCAAATCAACTACATAGACTCCTTTCTCCAATTTTCTGACGTTTTCAATAGCTTGCCTTAAAAAATCAGAAGGTAAATCAATGTTATGACAGAAATCCGCTTTTTGGCATTTTCTCAGCGAGAAACAGTCATTTTGTACCTGAAACACTGTAAGAGGTTTGGTGAGTCCAATAATGAAATGAGTCTCTCAAATCAACTACATAGACTCCTTTCTCCAATTTTCTAACGTTTTCAATAGCTTGCCTTAAAAAATCAGAAGGTAAAACAATGTTATTACAGAAATCCGCTTTTTGGCATTTTCTCAGCGAGAAAAGGTCATTTTGTACCTGAAACACTGTAAGTGGTTTGGTGAGTCCAATAATGAAATGAGTCTCTCAAATCAAACTACATAGACTCTTTTCTCCAATTTTCTGACGTTTTCAATAGCTTGCCTTGAAAAATCAGAAGGTAAAACAATGTTATGACAGAAATCCGCTTTTTGGCATTTTCTCAGCGAGAAACAGTCATTTTGTACCTGAAACACTGTAAGTGTTTTGGTGAGTCCAATAATGAAATGAGTCTCTCAAATCAACCACATAGACTCCTTTCTCCATTTTTCTGACGTTTTCAATAGCTTGCCTTGAAAAATCAGAAGGTAAATCAATGTTATGACAGAAATCCGCTTTTTGGCATCATCTCAGCGAGAAACAGTCATTTTGTACCTGAAACACTGTAAGTGGTTTGATGAGTCCAATAATGAAATGAGTCGCTCAAATCAACTATATAGACACCTTTCTCCAATTTTCTAACGTTTTCAATAGCTTGCCTTAAAAAATCAGAAGGTAAATCAATTTTATGACAGAAATCCGCTTTTTGGCAGTTTCTCAGCGAGAAACAGTCATTTTGTACCTGAAACACTGTAAGTGGTTTGGTGAGTCCAATAATTGAAATGAGTCTCTCAAATCAACTACATAGACTCCTTTCTCCAATTTTCTGACGTTTTCAATAGGTTGCCTTAAAAATTCAGAAGGTAAATCAATGTTATGACAGAAATCCGCTTTTTGGCATTTTCTCAGCGAGAAACAGTCATTTTGTACCTGAAACACTGTAAGTGGTTTGGTGAGTCCAATAATGAAATGAGTCTCTCAAATCAACTACATAGACTCCTTTCTCCAATTTTCTGACGTTTTCAATAGCTTGCCTTAAAAAATCAGAAGGTAAATCAATGTTATGACAGAAATCCGCTTTTTGGCATTTTCTCAGCGAGAAACGGTCATTTTGTACCTGAAACACTGTAAGTGGTTTGGTGAGTCCAATAATGAAATGAGTCTCTCAAATCAAACTACATAGACTCCTTTCTCCAATTTTCTGGCGTTTTCAATAGCTTGCCTTAAAAAATCAGAAGGTAAAACAATGTTATTACAGAAATCCGCTTTTTGGCATTTTCTCAGCGAGAAACAGTCATTTTGTACCTGAAACACTGTAAGTGGTTTGGTGAGTCCAATAATGAAATTAGTCTCTCAAATCAACTACATAGACTCCTTTCTCCAATTTTCTGACGTTTTCCATAGCTTGCCTTAAAAAATCAGAAGGTAAATCAATGTTATGACAGAAATCCGCTTTTTGGCAGTTTCTCAGCGAGAAACAGTCATTTTGTACCTGAAACACTGTAAGTGGTTTGGTGAGTCCAATAATGAAATGAGTCGCTCAAATCAACTACATAGACTCCTTTTTCCAATTTTCTGACGTTTTCAATAGCTTGCCTTAAAAAATCAGAAGGTAAAACAGTGTTTTCAAAAAAATCCACTTTTAGCTGTATCTCAGACAGAAACGATCATTTTGAACCTCAAACACAGGTAAGTGGTTTGCTGAGTCCAATAATGAGAGGTCACTCAAATCAACTATATAGACTCCTTCTTTCAATTGTCTGACGTTTTCAATAGCTTCCCTTAAAAAATCAGAAGGTAAAACAGTGTTTTCACAGAAATCCCCCCCCCCCCCCCCCGCCCATTGCCGGGATCGCATCACTGCGCCGTGCTGTGGACAAAATGAGGTACTGCACATTCGCCTAAAAGGCAGAATGACTGCATTAAGATGTCTCCAACTGCTCTGAAATAAAGTGTAAAAATCTGAAAATAAATACAATTCCTTCACAAAAATGGGCTCTGTCTGTTGAGCATTTTTTGCCTTCATTTGCTTCAGCCAAATTAGAAACATGAGAAGAAAAGAGGGGAAAATCTCACTCCAGACTCAGCCAAAAACAGCAGCCGAAATGCCGCATTAAAATTGCTCAAACTTGTCTAAAATCACAATATAAAAATCTAAAAATGATCAAAACGGCTTAGCAATGATGCGGCCTGCCTTTTCCGCATGTTTTTCCTGGCTTTACTTCAGCAAAATGAAAGAAAAGAGGAGAAAATTGCACTTCAGCCAGGGTTAAAAAGCAGCAGAAATACTGCATTAAAATGCCTCCAACTTGTCTAAAATGACATTTAAAAATCTAAAAATGATCAAAATGACTTAGAAATGATGGGGCCCTCCTTTTGCATACTTTTTGACTGGCTTTACTCCACCAGAATTGAAAATATCAGCAGAAAAGAGGGGGAAATTGCAGTGTTGTCTGCCCGGGAGAAGTTCCTTTTTTTGCCCACAAGATGGAGGCAGAGCTCCACGGATGAATGTAGCTGCACTCAGTTGGAACTTTGAATACTTTCTAAGTGGTTTGGTAAGTCCAATAATGAAAGGAGTCACTCAAATCAACTATATAGACTCCCTCCTTCAATTTTCTGACGTTTTCAATGGCTTGCCTTAAAAAATCAGAAGGTAAAACAGTGTTTTCAAAGAAATCCGCTTTTTAGCTGTTTCTTAGCGAGAGACGATCATTTTGAACCGGAAACACAGGTCTGCCCCCCCCCCCGCCCATTACCGGGAGCGCATCACTGTGCCGTGCTGTGGACAAAATGAGATACTGCACATTCGCCTAAAAGGCAGAATGACAGCATTAAAATGTCTCAAACTGCTCTGAAATAAAGTGTAAAAATCTGAAAATGAACACAATTCCTTCACAAAAATGGGCTTTATCTTTTGAGCATCTTTTGCCTTCATTTGCTTCAGCCAAATTAGAAACATGAGAAGAAAAGAGGGGAAAATATCACTCCAGACTTAGCCAAAAACAGCTGCCGAAATGCCGCATTAAAATTGCTCAAACTTGTCTAAAATCACAATCTAATAATCTAAAAATGATCAAAATGGCTTAGCAATGATGCGGCCTGCCTTTTGCACATGTTTTTCCTGGCTTTACTTCAGCAAAATGAAAGAAAAGAGGAGAAAATTGCACTTCAGCCAGGGTTAAAAAGCAGCAGAAATACTGCATTAAAATGCCTCCAACTTGTCTAAAATGACATTTAAAAATCTAAAAATGATCAAAATGGCTTAGAAATGATGGGGCCCTCCTTTTGCATATTTTTTGACTGGCTTTACTCCACCAGAATTGAAAATATCAGCAGAAAAGAGGTTGCAGTGTTGTCTGCCCGAGAGAAGTTCCTTTTTTTGGCCACAAGATGGTAGCAGAGCTCCATGGATGAATTTAGCTGCACTCAGTTGGAACTTTGAAAACTTTCTAAGTGGTTTGGTGAGTCCAATAATGAAATGAGTCACTCAAATGAACTATATAGACTCCTTCCTTCAATTTTCTGACGTTTTCAATAGCTTGCCTTAAAAAATCAGAAAGTCAAACAGTGTTATCACAAAAATTCTCTTTTAGCTGTATCTCAGCCAGAAACAGTCATTTTCAACCTGAAACACAGGTAAGTGGTTCGGTGAGTCCAATAATGAAAGGAGTCACTCAAATCAACTATATAGACTCCTTCCTTCAATTTTCTGACGTTTTCAATAGCTTGCCTTAAAAAACTCAGGAGGTAAAACAGTATTTTCAAAAAAATCCACTTTTAGCTGTATCTCAGCCAGAAATTATCATTTTGAACCTCAAACACAGGTAAGTGGTTTGCTGAGTCCAATAATGAGAGGTCACTCAAATCAACTATATATACTCCTTCTTTCAATTGTCTGACGTTTTCAATAGCTTGCCTTAAAAAATCAGAAGGTAAAATAGTGTTTTCACAGAAATCCGCTTTTAGCTGTATCTCAGCCAGAAACGGTCATTTTGAACCTGAAACACAGGTCTGCCCCCCCCCCCCCCCCGCCCCCCCCCCCCCCCCCCCGCCCATTGCCGGGAGCGCATCACTGCGCCGTGGTGTGGACAAAATGAGGTACTGCACATTCGCCTAAAAGGCAGAATGACTGCATTAAGATGTCTCCAACTGCTCTGAAATAAAGTGTAAAAATATGAAAATAAATACAATTCCTTCACAAAAATGGGCTTTGTCTGTTGAGCATTTTTTGCCTTCATTTGCTTCAGCCAAATTAGAAACATGAGAAGAAAAGAGGGGAAAATCTCACTCCAGACTCAGCCAAAAACAGCTGCCGAAATGCCGCATTAAAATTGCTCAAACTTGTCTAAAATCACAATATAAAAATCTAAAAATGATCAAAATGGCTTAGCAATGATGCGGCCTGCCTTTTCCACATGTTTTTCCTGGCTTTACTTCAGCCAAATGAAAGAAAAGAGGAGAAAATTGCACTTCAGCCAGGGTTAAAAAGCAGCAGAAATACTGCATTAAAATGCCTCCAACTTGTCTGAAATGACATTTAAAAATCTAAAAATGATCAAAATGGCTTAGCAATGATGGCGCCCTCCTTTTGCATATTTTTTGACTGGCTTTACTCCACCAGAATTGAAAATATCAGCAGAAAAGAGGGGGAAATTGCAGTGTTGTCTGCCCGAGAGAAGTTCCTTTTTTTGGCCACAAGATGGTAGCAGAGCTCCATGGATGAATTTAGCTGAACTCAGTTGGAACTTTGAAAACTTTCTAAGTGGTTTGGTGAGTCGAATAATGAAAGGAGTCACTCTTTCAATAGCTTGCCTTAAAAAATCAGAAGGTAAAACAGTGTTTTCACAGAAATCCGCTTTTTGGCATTTTCTCAGCGAGAAACAGTCATTTTGTACCTGGAAACACTGTAAGTGTTTTGGTGAGTCCAATAATGAAATGAGTCTCTCAAATCAACTACATAGACTCCTTTCTCCAATTTTCTGACATTTTCAATAGCTTGCCTTGAAAAATCAGAAGGTAAATCAATGTTATGACAGAAATCCGCTTTTTGGCATTTTCTCAGCGAGAAACAGTCATTTTGTACCTGAAACACTGTAAGTGGTTTGGTGAGTCCAATAATGAAATGAGTCTCTCAAATCAACTACATAGACTCCTTTCTCCAATTTTCTGACGTTTTCAATAGCTTGCCTTAAAAAATCAGAAGGTAAATCCATGTTATGACAGAAATCCGCTTTTTGGCAGTTTCTCAGCGAGAAACAGTCATTTTGTACCTGAAACACTGTAAGTGGTTTGGTGAGTCCAATAATGAGAGGTCACTCAAATCAACTACATAGACTCCTTTCTCCAATTTTCTGACGTTTTCAATAGCTTGCCTTAAAAAATCAGAAGGTCAAACAGTGTTATCACAAAAATTCGCTTTTAGCTGTATCTCAGCCAGAAACAGTCACTTTCAACCTGAAACACAGGTAAGTGGTTTGGTGAGTCCAATAATGAAAGAAGTCACTCAAATCAACTATATAGACTCCTTCCTTCAATTTTCTGACGTTTTCAATAGCTTGCCTTGAAAAATCAGAAGGTAAATCAATGTTATGACAGAAATCCGCTTTTTGGCATTTTCTCAGCGAGAAACAGTCATTTTGTACCTGAAACACTGTAAGTGGTTTGGTGAGTCCAATAATGAAATGAGTCTCTCAAATCAACTACATAGACTCCTTTCTCCAATTTTCTGACGTTTTCAATAGCTTGCCTTAAAAAATCAGAAGGTAAATCAATGTTATGACAGAAATCCGCTTTTTGGCAGTTTCTCAGCGAGAAACAGTCATTTTGTACCTGAAACACTGTAAGTGGTTTGGTGAGTCCAATAATGAAATTAGTCTCTCAAATCAACTACATAGACTCCTTTCTCCAATTTTCTGACGTTTTCAATAGCTTGCCTTAAAAAATCAGAAGGTAAATCAATGTTATGACAGAAATCCGCTTTTTGGCATTTTCTCAGCGAGAAACAGTCATTTTGTACCTGAAACACTGTAAGTGGTTTTGGTGAGTCCAATAATGAAATGAGTCTCTCAAATCAACTACATAGACTCCTTTCTCCAATTTTCTGACGTTTTCAATAGCTTGCCATGAAAAATCAGAAGGTAAATCAATGTTATGACAGAAATCCGCTTTTTGGCATTTTCTCAGCGAGAAACAGTCATTTTGTACCTGAAACACTGTAAGTGGTTTGGTGAGTCCAATAATGAAATGAGTCCCTCAAATCAACTACATAGACTCCTTTCTCCAATTTTCTGACGTTTTCAATAGCTTGCCTTGAAAAATCAGAAGGTAAATCAATGTCATGACAGAAATCCGCTTTTTGGCATTTTCTCAGCGAGAAACAGTCATTTTGTACCTGAAACACTGTAAGTGGTTTGGTGAGTCCAATAATGAAATGAGTCTCTCAAATCAACTACATAGACTCCTTTCTCCAATTTTCTGACGTTTTCAATAGCTTGCCTTAAAAAATCAGAAGGTAAAACAATGTTATTACAGAAATCCGATTTTTGGCATTTTCTCAGCGAGAAACAGTCATTTTGTACCTGAAACACTGTAAGTGGTTTGGTGAGTCCAATAATGAAATGAGTCGCTCAAATCAACTACATAGACACCTTTCTGCAATTTTCTAACGTTTTCAATAGCTTGCCTTAAAAAATCAGAAGGTAAATCAATTTTATGACAGAAATCCGCTTTTTGGCAGTTTCTCGGCGAGAAACAGTCATTTTGTACCTGAAACACTGTAAGTGGTTTGGTGAGTCCAATAATTGAAATGAGTCTCTCAAATCAACTACATAGACTCCTTTCTCCAATTTTCTGACGTTTTCAATAGGTTGCCTTAAAAATTCAGAAGGTAAAACAATGTTATTACAGAAATCCGCTTTTTGGCATTTTCTCAGCGAGAAACAGTCATTTTGTACCTGAAACACTGTAAGCGGTTTGGTGAGTCCAATAATGAAATGAGTCCCTCAAATCAACTACATAGACTCCTTTCTCCAATTTTCGGACGTTTTCAATAGCTTGCCTTAAAAAATCAGAAGGTAAATCAATGTTATGACAGAAATCCGCTTTTTGGCATTTTATCAGCGAGAAACAGTCATTTTGTACCTGAAACACTGTAAGTGTTTTGGTGAGTCCAATAATGAAATGAGTCTCTCAAATCAACTACATAGACTCCTTTCTCCAATTTTCTGACGTTTTCAATAGCTTGCCTTGAAAAATCAGAAGGTAAATCAATGTTATGACAGAAATCCGCTTTTTGGCATTTTCTCAGCGAGAAACAGTCATTTTGTACCTGAAACACTGTAAGTGGTTTGGTGAGTCCAATAATGAAATGAGTCTCTCAAATCAACTACATAGACTCCTTTCTCCAATTTTCTGACGTTGTCAATAGCTTGCCTTAAAAAATCAGAAGGTAAATCAATGTTATGACAGAAATCGTCTTTTTGGCAGTTTCTCAGCGAGAAACAGTCATTTTGTACCTGAAACACTGTAAGTGGTTTGGTGAGTCCAATAATGAAATGAGTCTCTCAAATCAACTACATAGACTCCTTTCTCCAATTTTCTGACGTTTTCAATAGCTTGCCTTAAAAAATCAGAAGGTAAAACAATGTTATTACAGAAATCCGCTTTTTGGCATTTTCTCAGCGAGAAACAATCATTTTGTACCTGAAACACTGTAAGTGGTTTGGTGAGTCCAATAGTGAAATGAGTCCCTCAAATCAACTACATAGACTCCTTTCTCCAATTTTCTGACGTTTTCAATAGCTTGCCTTAAAAAATCAGAAGGTAAAACAATGTTATTACAGAAATCCGCTTTTTGGCATTTTCTCAGCGAGAAACGGTCATTTTGTACCTGAAACACTGTAAGTGGTTTGGTGAGTCCAATAATGAAATGAGTCCCTCAAATCAACTACATAGACTCCTTTCTCCAATTTTCTGACGTTTTCAATAGCTTGCCTTAAAAAATCAGAAGGTAAATCAATGTTATGACAGAAATCCGCTTTTTGGCATTTTCTCAGCGAGAAACAGTCATTTTGTACCTGAAACACTGTAAGAGGTTTGGTGAGTCCAATAATGAAATGAGTCTCTCAAATCAACTACATAGACTCCTTTCTCCAATTTTCTAACGTTTTCAATAGCTTGCCTTAAAAAATCAGAAGGTAAAACAATGTTATTACAGAAATCCGCTTTTTGGCATTTTCTCAGCGAGAAAAGGTCATTTTGTACCTGAAACACTGTAAGTGGTTTGGTGAGTCCAATAATGAAATGAGTCTCTCAAATCAAACTACATAGACTCTTTTCTCCAATTTTCTGACGTTTTCAATAGCTTGCCTTGAAAAATCAGAAGGTAAAACAATGTTATGACAGAAATCCGCTTTTTGGCATTTTCTCAGCGAGAAACAGTCATTTTGTACCTGAAACACTGTAAGTGTTTTGGTGAGTCCAATAATGAAATGAGTCTCTCAAATCAACTACATAGACTCCTTTCTCCATTTTTCTGACGTTTTCAATAGCTTGCCTTGAAAAATCAGAAGGTAAATCAATGTTATGACAGAAATCCGCTTTTTGGCATCATCTCAGCGAGAAACAGTCATTTTGTACCTGAAACACTGTGTTGTAGCCAATTTAGAGTTCTGCTATGTGTGTGTGTATGTGTGGGTGGAGGTTGTCATGCGCACCTGTGGGCATGGGAGGTGATTGGCAATCAGAGGTTAAGTAAGGGAGACACAGGTGATCAGATGGGGAATTAGGAGCTGGAAGCCACACAGTTTTTCAACCGTGAACAAAGAGTTTGTGTGGGTCCGTATGGTTGTTCTATCACCAGCAGCTTATTAGTTTATTGTTTTTGATACTACACCGGCTCGTCAGCACCCAGGTTTTTTGTAGGTGTTTTTTGAGGCTTCACATGCAAAATAAAGTGTTGAACGCAGCTCCCTGTCGGACCACTTCTTTCAGAACCAGCATGAGTTGGAAATGGCTTCAAAATCCCTCATATGGCATTTTTTGTGGATAGATTGCCGTAACATTTTGTTGAAAAACTTAGCTTCATTTAGTTTCTTGATCCGCTACACCCAAGGAAAGCTCTGCGCTCAGGTGCGTGCCAGCTGATTCCACTCAATTGGAGACGGAGACAAGTGACAGCCTGTGCAAACCAACGCCGAAGACTCATGGTAGGACAAAATCTGAATTGTTAAAGGCTGTGTGGAAGAGATTGGCCTTCTCACAAAAAGGATACAGGTAAATCCTGCTACAATTCTGAATAAAATCTTCGACAGTTCTGCTAAATCAAAGCAAAATGAGTAACGTGGGCGCAGCTGTCAATCAAAGTGTACCGGAAAATGAACATGGTAAAAGACCTGTCAAACTCTCAGTTAAAGCGTTGGAAACAAAAATTATATCATACCAAAAGGAAAGGAATTCCAGATTAAAGAAACTCTGCAAAATAGCAAACGAAGTTGAGCAACTGATGCTTTCAAAGCAAAATGTGTCGGAGGTGCACACTAAGTGTGAAATGTTTTTAACTTTGTGTGTGGAAACCAAAGAACTGCATGAATCATTGAAACCATTGCTACCTGAGGATGAACTGTTAAAACAAGATAAATGGTTTCAAGCAAGAATGAACAGCAATAAAGAAATGGTACAAAAAATGGAAGACTGGTTGCTAGATAAAAAGGAACAATATGGTGATGACGACGGGGGTGATGATGATGATGATGGTGATGATGATGGTGGAGGTGATGATGATGGTGTACAAAACCTAAATGTGGTCAATGATGATGCTGTACCAAAAAGCTATGTGGTCACTGATGATATTGGTCCAAATGACAGCATTTCTAATGTCGGTGGTAAAACATGCACATCAGCTGGCCGCTCCAGCCACAGGTCGTCAAGGTCTTCAACCTCTTCTGCATGTTTAAAAGCTGAGGCTGAGAGAGCTGCTCTCTGTGCTAAGGCAGCTGCCCTCAAAGACAAACATGAGCTGGAGGCGCAGGAGGAGCAAATCAGACAGAAAAAGGAACTGCTTGAATTGCAAAGCCAAATTGCTGCTCAGACTGCAAAGGTTACTGTTCTTAAGTACAGAGGTTCTGATGTCCAGAGCTCCAGAGCACATTCAGATGGAATGAACTCATATCTGGAAGGTTCAAAATCTAAATCTTCTCTCAGACCCTCTGCTGTGGAATTTGTTCCACATATTACAAAGTATCAATTCGATCATCCACCAACAGGAGGCACCAACACCGCAGTGCTAATGGAGGCACAGCCTAAAGTCTCCAAGTATCAATCACATCATCCACCAACAGGAGGCAGCAACACCGCAGTGCTAATGGAGGCACAGCCTAAAGTCTCAAACTATCAGCTCAATCAATCACCTATATATGGCAACAAAGCTGCCACAACACTGGGTGCACGACCCAAGGAAACCTTTTCTCAACATGTTGGATCAAAGGCTAACACTCTGAATCCCAAACCAAGCATGCTTCAAGGATTTCAGGAAACTTATCATGCCACGCATCCTAAACAAGAACCTATGCAGTGCACTGGCTTGATGCAAGCTAACGTGGACCAAGGAGATCTTTTCACAATCATGCAACAGCAAAATCATATAACAGCTCTGTTAGTGCAGCAACAGTCTTCATTATCCTTACCTCCAAGAGGTATACCAACTTTTGATGGAGACCCTCTTGAGTACAACACATTTATCAGAGCATTTGAGCATGGAGTGGAAGGAAAGGCTGCTAGCAGCATAGACTGCTTATACTTTCTGGAGCAGTACACCAAAGGACAACCTAAAGAGCTGGTCAAGAGCTGTCAACACATGCCACCTGACAGGGGATATCAAAGAGCAAAGACCCTTTTACAAGAACGCTTTGGAAATGAGCAAAAAATAGCCACTGCATATATGGAGAAAGCTCTTGGATGGCCACTGATAAAATCAGAGGACGTCAAGGCTTTGCAAGCTTATGCCTTATTTCTACGCGTTTGCTGTAATGCTATGGAGGATATAAGCTACATGTCAGAGATGAATATGCCATCAAACATGCGTGCAATAATCCTCAAATTACCATACAAACTGAGGGAAAAATGGAGAAGCACTGCTTATGAGCTACAGGAGAGGCATCGTCCAGCAGGTTTCAGTGACATTGTCAACTTCATTGAGAGACAAGTGGCTATTGTTTCTAATCCGCTGTTTGGAAACATTCAGGACACAGCTATCTCACCACCAAGGCATAGAGGTGGAAACAAGGTCTTTCAGGTTCGCACTAAGGGAAAGGGAAGCAGTTTTGCTACCACCGTGGCACCTGTCAATTCTGAAACTGTGACTCAAATGCAAAGGGAGAAAAACTCACCTGATAAGCCAAAAAAGGTGTTTTGTTTGCTGTGTGAAGAGGATCACAAACTGGAATCGTGTCCCAGAATGGAAAAGATGTTGCATCGAGAGAAAATTGATTTCTTGAGAGAGAAAGGTGTGTGCTTTGGGTGTTTATCAGTTGGACATATGAGCAAAGACTGTCAAAGGCGTCTGTCTTGCAAAGTGTGTAACCTGAAGCATCCTACCATCCTCCACATCCATTCAAAGGAAAGAAAAAACAAATTAGAGGACACACAGCAAGAAACATCAGTGAAGAGCCCTACAGTTTATCCAAAGACATGTGGCCATATAGGGGCCGGAGCACAGGATTGTGTCTTGGCAATTGTGCCCGTACACATCAAAGCTAAGAAAGGCAGCAAAATGCTAACCACCTATGCATTCTTAGATCCTGGCAGCACCGCCACTTTCTGCTCCGAGCGACTCATGAGGGAGCTAAAGGTCAGAGGAAGGAATGCCAAATTTCTGTTGAGAACAATGAACCAAGAAAAATTTGTTGGCAGTCATGTCATCTCAGGACTGGAGATAGCCGCACTCAATAGCAACAACTACTTTGATTTGCCTGATGTGTACACACAGTGTAAGATGCCTGTGACCCGTGACAACATTCCACGGCAGGAAGAGTTAAGTGCTTGGCCACATTTAAACTCTGTGGAGATTCCTGTTATTGATGCTGATGTGGAATTATTAATTGGGACTAATGCTCCAAAACTAATGGAACCATGGCAAGTGGTAAACAGCAATGGTGAAGGACCATATGCTGTCAAAACTCTACTGGGCTGGGTTATCAATGGACCACTCAGAGGAGGCAGTGAAATTGAGAGCAGTTGTCCTACTGTCACAGCCAATCGAATATCCATTGCTCACATAGAGGAACTGCTGACGAAACAATACAGCCATGATTTCAATGAGAAATCATCAGAGGAAAAGCAAGAAATGTCCAGAGAAGATCTTAAATTCATGGAAATCATGAACAGCTCAGCAGAACTCGACAATGGACATTACTGTTTGAGACTACCATTCAGAGAAGATAATGTTGCCATGCCCAATAACCGTCAGATTGTTGAGCAAAGAGCCCTCTGCCTGAAAAGAAAACTGGAGAAAAGTGCTACATTGGAAGAAGAATATGCTAATTTTCTTGGTGACGTCATAAACAAAGGTTATGCAGAGAGGGTACCAGGACATCAGTTGGAAGGAAAAGCAGGAAAAGTCTGGTACATTCCACATCATGGCGTGCACCATCCAAAAAAGGGAACTTTGAGAGTGGTTTTTGACTGCAGTGCAAGCTTCAAGGGAATTTCACTCAACAGTCAGCTACTCCAGGGACCTAACCTGACAAATTCTTTACTCGGAGTTCTCACAAGGTTTCGTCAAGAACCTATAGCAGTGGTGGCAGATATACAGGCAATGTATCATCAAGTCAAAGTGGCAAAAATGGATGTGGACTTTCTTCGCTTCCTCTGGTGGCCAAATGGTGAACTGACACAACCTCTCACTGAATACAGAATGACTGTTCATCTGTTTGGTGCGATATCTTCGCCCAGTTGTGCCAGCTTTGCGTTAAAAAAAACAGCTGAGGACAACAGAGCAGCATTCCCAGTACATGTGATTAACACCATAAAGCACAACTTTTATGTGGATGACTGCTTGAAGTCCTTGCCATCAGAGGCAGAAGCCATTGCCTTGGTGAAAGACCTGACCACTGCATGTCAGCTGGGAGGATTTCAGCTGGTGAAATGGATGAGTAACAGCAGGTTGGTGTTGGAGTCTATTGACATGGAAAAAAGATCCAAGGAAGTGAAAGATTTGGATTTTGACACAGACAATCTCCCTGTCGAAAGAACATTAGGACTACAGTGGTGTGTACAAACTGACACCTTCATGTTTAAAATGGCAGCTCAAGACAAACCACTCACAAGACGGGGCATCTTGTCTGTTGTAAGCTCAGTTTATGACCCCATTGGATTTCTGGCGCCCTTTACCTTACCTGCTAGGTTGATGCTACAGAACCTCTGCAAGTTGAGCTACAGCTGGGATGATCACATTCCTCAAAGCTTCCAGCAACAGTGGGTTGGGTGGCTAGAAGACCTAAAAGGGCTCAACACAGGGCTCTCAGCGTGCCGAGATGCATCAAACCCAAAAACTTCGGACAGCTCATAAGTGTCCAACTACATCACTTCTCTGACGCTAGCGAGAACGGCTACGGCACAGTTTCGTATCTGAGGCTGCAGAATGACAAGAACCAGACTCATCTGGCCTTTATTCTTGGAAAGGCACGAGTTGCTCCAATAAAGAAAGTGACAATCCCAAGGATGGAGCTAACAGCTGCTGTGCTTGCAGTAAGAGTTGACAGGATGCTTAAAGCAGAGCTGCAACTAGAGCTGGACAGTTCAATCTTCTGGACAGATAGCACAACTGTGCTAAAGTATATCAGGAATGAAACAAAGCGCTTTCACACCTTTGTGGCCAATAGGGTCTCCACCATTAGAGAAGCCACTGCTGTTTCACAATGGAGGTATGTTGACACGAAACAGAACCCGGCTGATGAGGCCTCTCGCGGGGTGAAAGCTGAGTACCTTCTTACACACACCAGATGGATCCATGGCCCAGACTTTCTTCTCAAGAGTGAAAGAGATTGGCCTGCTAACATTGTGGAGACTTCTTCCATCGGCAGCAATGACCCAGAGGTCAAAGGAGAGGCTATAGTGAACACTATAGTCATCAAAGATGCACCAAATGCAACAACATCTACCAACAAAGAGGCACAGAGTGCAACAACTCAGCTTATAGCCTACTTCTCTTCATGGAAGAGGCTAAAAGCCTCAGTGGCCTGGTTTCTACGGCTGAGAAAGATGTTGCAGATGTTGAGTAGAAAGAGAAAGGAAAGTCAAGCATCAAGCGTGTCTAGCAGTGGATTTGACATGTCTCTACAAAAGAACAAAGTGGAAAAGGAGATGCAAAGTTTCAGAGCCACACTAGGTGTTCACACACTGTCACTGGAAGATCTTGAAACAGCTGAAAGTGCCATCATTCAGTACTGTCAACTGGAAAGGTTTGGTGATGAAATAACTGCTTTAAGAGCTGGAACATCTGGAGTAAAGAAAAGCAGTCACATTTACAAACTTGACCCAGTGATGGAGAAGGGGCTCTTGAGAGTGGGAGGACGGCTTAGTAAAGCGGCAATGCCTGAAGGCACGAAACGCCCGGTCATTCTTGCTAAAGATCAGCATATATCCACTCTCATTTTGCGCCACATTCATGAACAGTTGGGACACTGTGGAAGGAATCACCTGCTTTCCAGACTTCGTCAGCAGTATTGGATCACCAGTGCAAATGCAGCAGCCAGAAAAATAATCTCGTCCTGTGTCATTTGCAGACGCTACAGGGGAAAGCTGGGTGAACAAAAGATGGCAGATTTGCCCAAAGAAAGGCTTCAGTTCAACCTCCCACCATTCACAAATGTGGGTGTCGATTACTTTGGCCCTTTTGAAGTGAAGGCAGGCCGCAGCCTCATCAAACGTTATGGGGTTATCTTCACCTGTATGGCCAGCAGGGCAGTGCACTTGGAAATGGCATACTCATTAGACACCAGTTCTTGCATCCATGCACTACGCAGGTTTATTTCCAGAAGAGGCCAAGTATCACACATCAGATCAGATAATGGAACCAACTTTGTAGGAGCGGAACGTGAGCTGAGGGAAGCTCTATCTGCTCTAAACCACAAGAAGATTCAAGACTCATTACTTCAGTCTGGAGTGAAGTGGAGCTTCAACACTCCGGCGGCATCTCACCATGGCGGAGCATGGGAAAGAATCATTCGTATGGTTAGAAAGGTGCTGAACTCCGTACTTCACCAGCAAACCTTAGATGATGAAGGACTGCAGACACTTCTTTGTGAGGTGGAAGCCATTTTAAATGACCGTCCCCTCACAAAACTCTCTGATGAGCCCAATGATCTGGAACCCTTGACTCCTAATCACATCCTCTTATTAAAAGGTAAACCCGCTCTACCACCTGGGGTTTTTGAGAAGAGTGATTTGTACACCAGACGACGATGGAGGCAAGTTCAGTTTCTTGCAGATCTCTTCTGGCACAGATGGAGTCGTGAGTACTTACCACTGTTACAGGAGCGACAACGGTGGCCAAAGGACAAGAGGAGCTTTGTCACAGGGGACATTGTTCTTGTTGTGGACTCTACTGCCCCTCGTGGATCCTGGTTATTGGGGAAGGTGTTGCAGACCTTTCCTGACACACAAGGACTGGTGCGGTCTGTTAAGGTTCAGACCAAGTTCAACATTCTGGAGCGACCGGTCACGAAGATCTGTCTTCTGCTGGAAATGGACTAGAGACTGATGTAAAAGACTTATCCCAACCTTGGGGTTACCTCTGACTATGGGAACATACTGTACCTGGCATTACCATTATTGTTTGAAATACGCTTGCATTATTGATTTGTCATTGGCTCCAGTATATCTATGATATTGAATTGTTATGTTATTATACAGTAACAATTAGGGGCCGGTGTGTTGTAGCCAATTTAGAGTTCTGCTATGTGTGTGTGTATGTGTGGGTGGAGGTTGTCATGCGCACCTGTGGGCATGGGAGGTGATTGGCAATCAGAGGTTAAGTAAGGGAGACACAGGTGATCAGATGGGGAATTAGGAGCTGGAAGCCACACAGTTTTTCAACCGTGAACAAAGAGTTTGTGTGGGTCCGTATGGTTGTTCTATCACCAGCAGCTTATTAGTTTATTGTTTTTGATACTACACCGGCTCGTCAGCACCCAGGTTTTTTGTAGGTGTTTTTTGAGGCTTCACATGCAAAATAAAGTGTTGAACGCAGCTCCCTGTCGGACCACTTCTTTCAGAACCAGCATGAGTTGGAAATGGCTTCAAAATCCCTCATATGGCATTTTTTGTGGATAGATTGCCGTAACACACTGTAAGTGGTTTGGTGAGTCCAATAATGAAATGAGTCGCTCAAATCAACTACATAGACGCCTTTCTCCAATTTTCTAACGTTTTCAATAGCTTGCCTTAAAAAATCAGAAGGTAAATCAATTTTATGACAGAAATCCGCTTTTTGGCAGTTTCTCAGCGAGAAACAGTCATTTTGTACCTGAAACACTGTAAGTGGTTTGGTGAGTCCAATAATTGAAATGAGTCTCTCAAATCAACTACATAGACTCCTTTCTCCAATTTTCTGACGTTTTCAATAGGTTGCCTTAAAAATTCAGAAGGTAAAACAATGTTATTACAGAAATCCGCTTTTTGGCATTTTCTCAGCGAGAAACAGTCATTTTGTACCTGAAACACTGTAAGCGGTTTGGTGAGTCCAATAATGAAATGAGTCCCTCAAATCAACTACATAGACTCCTTTCTCCAATTTTCGGACGTTTTCAATAGCTTGCCTTAAAAAATCAGAAGGTAAATCAATGTTATGACAGAAATCCGCTTTTTGGCATTTTCTCAGCGAGAAACAGTCATTTTGTACCTGAAACACTGTAAGTGGTTTGGTGAGTCCAATAATGAAATGAGTCTCTCAAATCAACTACATAGACTCCTTTCTCCAATTTTCTGACGTTTTCAATAGCTTGCCTTAAAAAATCAGAAGGTAAAACAATGTTATTACAGAAATCCGCTTTTTGGCATTTTCTCAGCGAGAAACAGTCATTTTGTACCTGAAACACTGTAAGCGGTTTGGTGAGTCCAATAATGAAATGAGTCCCTCAAATCAACTACATAGACTCCTTTCTCCAATTTTCGGACGTTTTCAAATAGCTTGCCTTAAAAAATCAGAAGGTAAATCAATGTTATGACAGAAATCCGCTTTTTGGCATTTTCTCAGCGAGAAACAGTCATTTTGTACCTGAAACACTGTAAGTGGTTTGGTGAGTCCAATAATGAAATGAGTCTCTCAAATCAACTACATAGACTCCTTTCTCCAATTTTCTGACGTTTTCAATAGCTTGCCTTCAAAAATCAGAAGGTAAATCAATGTTATGACAGAAATCCGCTTTTTGGCATTTTCTCAGCGAGAAACAGTCATTTTGTACCTGAAACACTGTAAGTGGTTTGGTGAGTCCAATAATGAAATGAGTCTCTCAAATCAAACTACATAGACTCTTTTCTCCAATTTTCTGACGTTTTCAATAGCTTGCCTTAAAAAATCAGAAGGTAAATCAATGTTATGACAGAAATCCGCTTTTTGGCATTTTCTCAGCGAGAAACAGTCATTTTGTACCTGAAACACTGTAAGTGGTTTGGTGAGTCCAATAATGAAATGAGTCTCTCAAATCAACTACATAGACTCCTTTCTCCAATTTTCTAACGTTTTCAATAGCTTGCCTTAAAAAATCAGAAGGTAAATCAATGTTATGACAGAAATCCGCTTTTTGGCATTTTCTCAGCGAGAAACAGTCATTTTGTACCTGAAACACTGTAAGTGGTTTGGTGAGTCCAATAATGAAATGAGTCCCTCAAATCAACTACATAGACTCCTTTCTCCAATTTTCTGACGTTTTCCATAGCTTGCCTTAAAAAATCAGAAGGTAAATCAATGTTATGACAGAAATCCGCTTTTTGGCAGTTTCTCAGCGAGAAACAGTCATTTTGTACCTGAAACACTGTAAGTGGTTTGGTGAGTCCAATAATGAAATGAGTCGCTCAAATCAACTACATAGACTCCTTTTTCCAATTTTCTGACGTTTTCAATAGCTTGCCTTAAAAAATCAGAAGGTAAAACAGTGTTTTCAAAAAAATCCACTTTTAGCTGTATCTCAGACAGAAACGATCATTTTGAACCTCAAACACAGGTAAGTGGTTTGCTGAGTCCAATAATGAGAGGTCACTCAAATCAACTATATAGACTCCTTCTTTCAATTGTCTGACGTTTTCAATAGCTTCCCTTAAAAAATCAGAAGGTAAAACAGTGTTTTCACAGAAATCCCCCCCCCCCCCCCGCCCATTGCCGGGATCGCATCACTGCGCCGTGCTGTGGACAAAATGAGGTACTGCACATTCGCCTAAAAGGCAGAATGACTGCATTAAGATGTCTCCAACTGCTCTGAAATAAAGTGTAAAAATATGAAAATAAATACAATTCCTTCACAAAAATGGGCTTTGTCTGTTGAGCATTTTTTGCCTTCATTTGCTTCAGCCAAATTAGAAACATGAGAAGAAAAGAGGGGAAAATCTCACTCCAGACTCAGCCAAAAACAGCAGCCGAAATGCCGCATTAAAATTGCTCAAACTTGTCTAAAATCACAATATAAAAATCTAAAAATGATCAAAATGGCTTAGCAATGATGCGGCCTGCCTTTTCCACATGTTTTTCCTGGCTTTACTTCAGCCAAATGAAAGAAAAGAGGAGAAAATTGCACTTCAGCCAGCGTTAAAAAGCAGCAGAAATACTGCATTAAAATGCCTCCAACTTGTCTAAAATGACATTTAAAAATCTAAAAATGATCAAAATGGCTTAGCAATGATGGCGCCCTCCTTTTGCATATTTTTTGACTGGCTTTACTCCACCAGAATTGAAAATATCAGCAGAAAAGAGGGGGAAATTGTAGTGTTGTCTGCCCGAGAGAAGTTCCTTTTTTTGGCCACAAGATGGTAGAAGAGCTCCATGGATGAATTTAGCTGAACTCAGTTGGAACTTTGAAAACTTTCTAAGTGGTTTGGTGAGTCGAATAATGAAAGGAGTCACTCTTTCAATAGCTTGCCTTAAAAAATCAGAAGGTAAAACAGTGTTTTCACAGAAATCCGCTTTTTGGCATTTTCTCAGCGAGAAACAGTCATTTTGTACCTGAAACACTGTAAGTGTTTTGGTGAGTCCAATAATGAAATGAGTCTCTCAAATCAACTACATAGACTCCTTTCTCCAATTTTCTGACGTTTTCAATAGCTTGCCTTAAAAAATCAGAAGGTAAAACAATGTTATTACAGAAATCCGCTTTTTGGCATTTTCTCAGCGAGAAACAGTCATTTTGTACCTGAAACACTGTAAGCGGTTTGGTGAGTCCAATAATGAAATGAGTCCCTCAAATCAACTACATAGACTCCTTTCTCCAATTTTCGGACGTTTTCAAATAGCTTGCCTTAAAAAATCAGAAGGTAAATCAATGTTATGACAGAAATCCGCTTTTTGGCATTTTCTCAGCGAGAAACAGTCATTTTGTACCTGAAACACTGTAAGTGGTTTGGTGAGTCCAATAATGAAATGAGTCTCTCAAATCAACTACATAGACTCCTTTCTCCAATTTTCTGACGTTTTCAATAGCTTGCCTTCAAAAATCAGAAGGTAAATCAATGTTATGACAGAAATCCGCTTTTTGGCATTTTCTCAGCGAGAAACAGTCATTTTGTACCTGAAACACTGTAAGTGGTTTGGTGAGTCCAATAATGAAATGAGTCTCTCAAATCAAACTACATAGACTCTTTTCTCCAATTTTCTGACGTTTTCAATAGCTTGCCTTAAAAAATCAGAAGGTAAATCAATGTTATGACAGAAATCCGCTTTTTGGCATTTTCTCAGCGAGAAACAGTCATTTTGTACCTGAAACACTGTAAGTGGTTTGGTGAGTCCAATAATGAAATGAGTCTCTCAAATCAACTACATAGACTCCTTTCTCCAATTTTCTAACGTTTTCAATAGCTTGCCTTAAAAAATCAGAAGGTAAATCAATGTTATGACAGAAATCCGCTTTTTGGCATTTTCTCAGCGAGAAACAGTCATTTTGTACCTGAAACACTGTAAGTGGTTTGGTGAGTCCAATAATGAAATGAGTCCCTCAAATCAACTACATAGACTCCTTTCTCCAATTTTCTGACGTTTTCCATAGCTTGCCTTAAAAAATCAGAAGGTAAATCAATGTTATGACAGAAATCCGCTTTTTGGCAGTTTCTCAGCGAGAAACAGTCATTTTGTACCTGAAACACTGTAAGTGGTTTGGTGAGTCCAATAATGAAATGAGTCGCTCAAATCAACTACATAGACTCCTTTTTCCAATTTTCTGACGTTTTCAATAGCTTGCCTTAAAAAATCAGAAGGTAAAACAGTGTTTTCAAAAAAATCCACTTTTAGCTGTATCTCAGACAGAAACGATCATTTTGAACCTCAAACACAGGTAAGTGGTTTGCTGAGTCCAATAATGAGAGGTCACTCAAATCAACTATATAGACTCCTTCTTTCAATTGTCTGACGTTTTCAATAGCTTCCCTTAAAAAATCAGAAGGTAAAACAGTGTTTTCACAGAAATCCCCCCCCCCCCCCCGCCCATTGCCGGGATCGCATCACTGCGCCGTGCTGT
Organism: Cololabis saira; assembly: GCF_033807715.1. Lineage (NCBI taxonomy): Eukaryota > Metazoa > Chordata > Actinopteri > Beloniformes > Belonidae > Cololabis > Cololabis saira. The sequence goes on along the minus strand of NC_084599.1, from coordinate 2,003,723 downwards.
GGACAAAATGAGGTACTGCACATTCGCCTAAAAGGCAGAATGACTGCATTAAGATGTCTCCAACTGCTCTGAAATAAAGTGTAAAAATATGAAAATAAATACAATTCCTTCACAAAAATGGGCTTTGTCTGTTGAGCATTTTTTGCCTTCATTTGCTTCAGCCAAATTAGAAACATGAGAAGAAAAGAGGGGAAAATCTCACTCCAGACTCAGCCAAAAACAGCAGCCGAAATGCCGCATTAAAATTGCTCAAACTTGTCTAAAATCACAATATAAAAATCTAAAAATGATCAAAATGGCTTAGCAATGATGCGGCCTGCCTTTTCCACATGTTTTTCCTGGCTTTACTTCAGCCAAATGAAAGAAAAGAGGAGAAAATTGCACTTCAGCCAGCGTTAAAAAGCAGCAGAAATACTGCATTAAAATGCCTCCAACTTGTCTAAAATGACATTTAAAAATCTAAAAATGATCAAAATGGCTTAGCAATGATGGCGCCCTCCTTTTGCATATTTTTTGACTGGCTTTACTCCACCAGAATTGAAAATATCAGCAGAAAAGAGGGGGAAATTGTAGTGTTGTCTGCCCGAGAGAAGTTCCTTTTTTTGGCCACAAGATGGTAGAAGAGCTCCATGGATGAATTTAGCTGAACTCAGTTGGAACTTTGAAAACTTTCTAAGTGGTTTGGTGAGTCGAATAATGAAAGAAGTCACTCTTTCAATAGCTTGCCTTAAAAAATCAGAAGGTAAAACAGTGTTTTCACAGAAATCCGCTTTTTGGCATTTTCTCAGCGAGAAACAGTCATTTTGTACCTGAAACACTGTAAGTGTTTTGGTGAGTCCAATAATGAAATGAGTCTCTCAAATCAACTACATAGACTCCTTTCTCCAATTTTCTGACGTTTTCAATAGCTTGCCTTAAAAAATCAGAAGGTAAATCAATGTTATGACAGAAATCCGCTTTTTGGCAGTTTCTCAGCGAGAAACAGTCATTTTGTACCTGAAACACTGTAAGTGGTTTGGTGAGTCCAATAATGAAATGAGTCTCTCAAATCAACTACATAGACTCCTTTCTCCAAATTTCTGACGTTTTCAATAGCTTGCCTTAAAAAATCAGAAGGTAAAACAATGTTATTACAGAAATCCGCTTTTTGGCATTTTCTCAGCGAGAAACAGTCATTTTGTACCTGAAACACTGTAAGTGGTTTGGTGAGTCCAATAATGAAATGAGTCTCTCAAATCAACTACATAGACTCCTTTCTCCAATTTTCTGACGTTTTCAATAGCTTGCCTTAAAAAATCAGAAGGTAAAACAATGTTATTACAGAAATCCGCTTTTTGGCATTTTCTCAGCGAGAAACAATCATTTTGTACCTGAAACACTGTAAGTGGTTTGGTGAGTCCAATAGTGAAATGAGTCCCTCAAATCAACTACATAGACTCCTTTCTCCAATTTTCTGACGTTTTCAATAGCTTGCCTTAAAAAATCAGAAGGTAAAACAATGTTATTACAGAAATCCGCTTTTTGGCATTTTCTCAGCGAGAAACGGTCATTTTGTACCTGAAACACTGTAAGTGGTTTGGTGAGTCCAATAATGAAATG
>NC_084599.1:1952500-2001624 GCF_033807715.1 Cololabis saira | reverse complement strand
TAAAGACAAGCTATTGAAAACGTTGGAAAATTGAAGGAAAAAGTATATATATAGTTGATTTGAGAGACTCCTTTCATTATTGGACTCACCAAACCACTTACCTGTGTTTCAGGCTCAAAATGATCGTTTCTCGCTGAGAAACAGCCAGAAAGCGGATTTTTGTGATAACACATTTTTACCTTCTGATTTTTTAAGGTAAGCTATTGAAAATGTCATATTATTGAAGGAGGGAGTCTATAATGTTGATTTGAGTGACTCCTTTCATTATTGGACTCACCAAACCACTTACCTGTGTTTCAGGTTCAAAATGATTGTCCCCGCTGAGAAACAGCCAGAAAGCGGATTTCTGTGATAACAGTGTTTTACCTTCTGATTTTTTAAGGCAAGCTATTGAAAAGGTCGGAAAATTGAAGGAGGGAGTCTATATAGTTGATTTGAGTGACTTCTTTCATTATTGGACTCACCAAACCACTTACCTGTGTTTCAGGTTCAAAATGACTGTTTCTCGCTGAGAAACTGCCAAAAAGCGGAGTTTTGTAATAACATTGTTTTACATTCTGATTTTTTAAGGCAAGCTATTGAAAACGTCAGAAAATTGAAGGAAGAAGTATATATATAGTTGATTTGAGAGACTCCTTTCATCATTGGACTCACCAAACCACTTACCAGTGTTTCAGGTTCAAAATGACTTTTTCTCGCTGAGAAACAGCCAAAAAGCGGATTTCTGTGATAACACTGTTTTACCTTTTGATTTTTTAAGGCAAGCTATTGAAAACGTCAGGAAATTGAAGGAGGGAGTCTATTTAGTTGATTTGAGAGACTCCTTTCATTATTGGACTCACCAAACCACTTACCAGTGTTTCAGGTTCAAAATGTCTGTTTCTCAGCGAGAAACAGCCAAAAAGCGGATTTCTGTGATAACACTGTTTTACCTTCTGATTTTTTAAGGCAAGCTATTGAAAACGTCAGAAAATTGAAGGATATATAGTTGATTTGAGTGACTCCTTTCATTATTCGACTCACCAAACCACTTACCTGTGTTTCAGGTTGAAAATGACTGTTTCTGGCTGAGATACAGCTAAAAGCGGATTTTTGTGAAAACACTGTTTTACCTTCTGATTTTTTAAGGCAAGCTATTGAAAACGTCAGAAAATTGAAGGAGGGAGTCTATATAGTTGATTTGAGTGACTCATTTCATTATTGGACTCACCAAACTACTTACCCGTGTTTCAGGTTCAAAATGATCATTTCTGGCTGAGATAAAGCTAAAAAGCGGATTTCTGTGAAAACACTGTTTTACCTTCTGATTTTTTAAGGCAAGCTTTTGAAAACGTCAGAAAATTGAAGGAAGGAGTCGATATAGTTGATTTGAGTGACTCCTTTCATTATTGGACTCACCAAACCACTTACCTGTGTTTCAGGTTCAAAATGATTGTTTCTGGCTGAGATAAAGCTAAAAAGCGGATTTCTGTAAAAACACTGTTTTACCTCCTGATTTTTTAAGGCAAGCTATTGAAAACGTCAGAAAATTGAAGGAGGGAGTCTATATAGTTGATTTGAGTGACTCCTTTCATTATTGGACTCACCAAACCACTTACCCTGCATTCACACTGAAAGCGTCACGGGCGTCATAGGCGTCTGGCTGCCATTCATTGTCTTTGAAAACGGGCGTCGAGGAGCGGCGTGAGTGGCGAGGGCGGCCGAGGTGGCGGGAGCGTCGTGTCAATTTGAAGTTGAAAAATCTTAACTTTATGCAAATGAGCAACGGCGACGCTGAGGCATCGTCCAATCACACACCGGGATTCCCGAAGCGAGAACCCTCAATGCAGATTGTACTTTCATGTACACACAAACGTACACTCATTCACATGCGTACAGGAGCAGAGCTGTGCACTAACAAACTTATTTTATCAGGAATTAATATATTTCATCCAGCAAAATGACATTTTTGCTGGTTTGACTGCCGTTTTTACCTGAACTGATTACGTGAAACACGTAGCCTATCTGATGTTGAGGAGCTGGATGGTCCCAACGATTTTATTTGCTACATTGATCCAACGAAAAATAATTAAAACCCGTGCTTATAAATCACAAAACACAGGTTAAACATCATGACCAAATCCGCTCCGACCCGGTGTGTCAGTATCAGCGCAGACAGACTGCAGCTTCGTCTGAATTATGGTTCCGCGTTAAATCGACGGCGTAACCGACGGCGTAGGGTCGCGGTGCGGTGTGCGTCGCTGCGTACCCTACACCGTCGATTCTGCGTTGGTGTGACACGGAACCATAAATCAGCCACCGGGAGCAAGGGTTGATGTTGATCCGCGGACCAAACTTGTTAAGGAGCATCAAACTCACTCTTATGTACGCGGAAATAACGCTAAAATATAAAGAAGGCGTCCCAAAGTGTGATCTATGGTGAAATAGGAAAATTAAGATGTGTACGCTATATGTGTAGGCTGTTCCCACTGTTCCCTTCAGTTCTGCAGCGCAGCTTGAAACCCTGCCCACCCCCGCCCCGCTGCAGGCACTGACGCTTTCAGTGTGAATGCACCAAGCGGCGAGATGCTGGCGTTGGGACGTTTCAGTGTGAAAGCAGGGTTACATGTGTTTCAGGTTCAAAATGACCGTTTCTGGCTGAGATACAGCTAAAAAGCAGATTTCTGTGAAAACACTGTTTTACCGTCTGACTTTTTAAGGCAAGCTATTGAAAACGTCAGAACATTGAAGGAGGGAGTCTATATAGTTGATTTGATTGACTCCCTTCATTATTGGACTCACCAAACCACTTACCTGTGTTTCAGGTTCAAAATGATTGTTTCTGGCTGAGATAAAGCTAAAAAGCGGATTTCTGTGAAAACACTGTTTTACCTTCTGATTTTTTAAGGCTAGCTATTGAAAACGTCAGAAAATTGAAGGAGGGAGTCTATATAGTTGATTTGAGTGACTCATTTCATTATTGGACTCACCAAACCACTTACCTGTGTTTCAGGTTCAAAATGATCGTTTCTGGCTGAGATAAAGCTAAAAAGCGTATTTCTGTGAAAACACTGTTTTACCTTCTGATTTTTTAAGGCAAGCTTTTGAAAACGTCAGAAAATTGAAGGAAGGAGTCGATATAGTTGATTTGAGTGACTCCTTTCATTATTGGACTCACCAAACCACTTACCTGTGTTTCAGGTTCAAAATGACTGTTTCTGGCTGAGATACAGCTAAAAGCAGATTTTTGTGAAAACACTGTTTTACCTTCTGATTTTTTAAGGCAAGCTATTTAAAACGTCAGAAAATTGAAGGAGGGAGTCTATATAGTTGATTTGAGTGACTCCTTTCATTATTGGACTCACCAAACCACTTACCTTTTTTTTAGGTTCAAAATGATCGTTTCTGGCTGAGATAAAGCTAAAAAGCGTATTTCTGTGAAAACACTGTTTTACCTTCTGATTTTTTAAGGCAAGCTATTGAAAACGTCAGAAAATTGAAGGAGGGAGTCTATATAGTTGATTTGAGTGACTCATTTCATTATTGGACTCACCAAACCACTTACCTGTGTTTCAGGTTCAAAATGATCGTTTCTGGCTGAGATAAAGCTAAAAAGCGGATTTCTGTGAAAACACTGTTTTACCTTCTGATTTTTTAAGGCAAGCTTTTGAAAACGTCAGAAAATTGAAGGAAGGAGTCGATATAGTTGATTTGAGTGACTCCTTTCATTATTGGACTCACCAAACCACTTACCTGTGTTTCAGGTTCAAAATGACTGTTTCTGGCTGAGATACAGCTAAAAGCAGATTTTTGTGAAAACACTGTTTTACTTTCTGATTTTTTAAGGCAAGCTATTGAAAACGTCAGAAAATTGAAGGAGGGAGTCTATATAGTTGATTTGAGTGACTCCTTTCATTATTGGACTCACCAAACCACTTACCTTTTTTTTAGGTTCAAAATGATCGTTTCTCGCTTAGAAACAGCCAAAAAGCTGATTTCTGTGATAACACTGTTTTACCTTCTAATTTTTTAAGGCAAGCTATTGGACTAGTTACACCGTGGAGAGGGAGAAGGGGGAATATAAATGTAAGTAACTTTAATATATAACCTTTTTAATTCAATTTAGTGTAAGGACAACGATTAAAAATTGTGACAAAGCTACGTTGCCCATTTGTAATGAATGTAGAACTTGGCATAGTGGTCCTAATAACGTTAATACAAAGCAATAACGTAACGTTAAGTCAGCCAAAGTAACGTTACTGTTAACGATAGTGAGCCGTCAAGAAGAAAACATATAACCTAGATAGGTTATATCAGTGTAAAACCAACATTTATATTCCTAAATGATTTATTTCAGCCAGCGGCAATTCTCCACAGAGCTGTGGGTTGACGCCGTGGGTTGACCCAGCGATCACGTCTGTTCTCCGGCCGTGAGCTGCTGCAGTTGCTCCCCGGGGCCGCGGCTCTTCTGACCCCCGAAACATCAGATCAAATTTCTTAACAGGCGTTATTTGGATGAACTGAGCCCAGGGTAGGGATCTTAACGGTTACTTTTACGCTGGAGAAGATGTTAAAACGTAATAAGGTGGCATATTAACAGCGCTACAGCTGAAATTAAAACAGCTTCTAGCCCGCTTTTACATCTCAGCTTTCGCCGTCGTTTTGGTGCGAAATGCATTCTGGGATACACTGTAGCACACTGCTGTGTGAATGGTCTGCTGGAGCAGTGTACTGACTTGTTCATTTAGTAGGCAGTATACAGTGCATACTTTGCAGTATGTAGCATATAGTGCGGTAGTGTCCGAATTCGGAAACAGCCATGGTCATTTTACTGCAACTGTGACTGTGAAAGTCTTCGGTTGATGTTAAATGTTGTAAAATGTTGTAAAGCTAATGTGTCTAAAGTCACAGCTGGAAACGCTGGTTGAACGGCAGGGAGAACTGAATAATGTGTGAGCGTGAAAAACTGACTGCTGCAGGTTTGTACAACACTTGACATGCTGCTGTGTGCTGCCCTGCCTGTTAACAGGAAACGGACAGAGAATGGCGGGGACCTGAAGGCTGGACCTGATGTACGACAGAGAGGACACCGCAGCAGGAAGTAGGAACACAGCTTCCTCCAACTCCTGCCGTGTGGATTCAATCTCAGCTCATCCCGGGAAGGTTACTTTGAAATCTCGATGTTTCCTTAGGGTTAATGTTGAGTTTGACATCGTTTCTACTCTGCAGAAATAATGGCACCGCTGTCTTATTTCAGCTCCTGGCAGCAGATTCTGGTTGCTCAGGGAAATGGCCATTCGTTTGATTGACAGATGACAAGTAGTGAAGGTCCAATCAGAGTCAGAGCTCAGAATGTGTGCAAGCTGCCAAATGATGGAGCCTGTGTGTTTATAAGCCATCGTCAAGGCTCTGGTGGTCCATGTTGTCCTGAAACATGCCAAAAGAAGAAGAGCAAATGCTTGAGCATCCTACTGTTACTCAGTCTTTGACTGAGAGAAACATAAACCAGTTTCCTTGTAGCCAGATGCTCGTGCTGCAGAGAGGGGTGATGCTCTTAGGTATATGGTGTAAGAGCTGCAGCTCAGGAAACATCATTAAACCTCTACTGCCACTGTGTGGTCAAAGTGGGGATAAGGGCGTGACAGAGGTTTTCGAGAGGCTGATTTATCATTCTGACCCAACAGAGTTCAAATACACCTTCACTGTGCTGCATTTATTCAAAGTCTGTCACCAGTGTATGTTGAAGAAAGACATGAGAATGACTCCAGCTCTTTTTTTAGAGGAAGCGTATCCCCTTCCTAATGAGGCCCGTTTCTGAGTTTCTTTCCTAAAAGCGAATAATCAGATTTAAATGAGAGTATGAGAGTATGTACGATGTGAAAAGAAATTAATTCAGTATGAAAACATTGTTAAGGTTTGTGAGAGGTATTACTAGACCAGGGATACAGTCCAAAGGTTCTCTTCCATCTTATGACCTCCTCTTACATCCAGTTTCCGTGTGAACATTATGAACAATGTGCAACTCCTGGATGTTACTGCTGACCAGACAACATGCTGCTGTTGACCAACTGCTGTTTGATTATCTCCAGTTAGTCCGCAGTATTAGCCCCGCGGGGAACGCAGCAGCCTTGGTTTCTAGTTTCCCCCCGGCCCGCGGTTCCATCTCTGCTCTGAGCTGTGAGTTGACCAATCCCTCAGCTGCTTACAGTAACCTGGCCCCGCCCACAAAAGGAACAACTCATTTATTTGCTTTCACAGATGCTAAGTTGGAGTGGGTGGGTTCATGGATTTCTGACTAGGTGACTCTGGTGAGTGACTCGTACAAACTCGAGTCAGTCCAAGAATCGAGTTTTCCAAAAGTAAGTGTTATCCTGCGGTAATTTACAAATAAAACCCAAGATAAGGAAACTGTGTGTTGAACTACAGTCTACGAATATGAATCCCAGACGTGTAGTTAAGGCCTATCGTAATGTCAAACTGTTAACATTTAAGTAAGGGATAATGTGGAGGCAAACTGTAATCCGCTTCGTGTCGTCCATATATTTATGTTAATGGACACATCAAAGGGCATTATCCCGCTTATACCACGGTCACTTACCAAAAAACATAAATTTTAAATCAGTTATTCATGCTTTCATGTGTTTTCAGTTGAAATCATTAGTTTTATAACAAGCCACAGCTGAGCGGCTGAGCGGACTATTTAATCTCTCGTCTGCAGCCGTTGGAACCTGGTAAGTTACAAAGTGTTTTAACAAGCCATAACTCAGTTTCCTTGGTAACACCTGAGGGTCTGACTAATACCTGGAAAAATCACTACCGTCCCATAAGGTCCTTATGCAATGGACGCAGTGTTGACTTCTCCAGTAACTAGGACTGACCTGAGATACGACTTAGCAACGGGAGATATTCTAGTCCGCTCAGCTCCGCTCATTATGCTACAGTAACAAACAGTACCGTATTGACCCGAATATAAGACGACCCTGATTATAAGACGACCCCCTCTTTTTCAAGACTCAAATTTGAAAAAAGATTTTTTTTTAAACACCAAATTCAATTTTTATACAGAAAATAATTACAGTACATTTGAAACAAATGATTCTAACAATATATTTGAGAGAAAAAGCATGTTATTTTGCCTCATTCAAATCATGATCTTGAAGTTTGCATCATAACTTCTTCGACCCACTTTTCTCCAGATTGTCGCTATGTTTCTCCATTTTCTGTTATCTCTTCTCTTATTTTCTTCTCTTTTCTCTTTTCTTTCTTACCGCTATTTTTTATTTTTCTTCCTCATGCTACTGCTATTTTTATTTTTCTTCTTCGTGACAGGGGTTGGCTTTGGCCTGGGGAGTTAAGTTCAGCATTCGCTTTAAAGATATCTGGCGCCATCTAGCGGTGTGAATGGGTATAACGTCTAGACCCCGAATGTAAGACGACCCCCACTTTTTCAGTCTTATTTCAATGCAAAAAACACTGTCTTATATTCGGGCCAATACGGTAATTAAAGCTGCAAGCAGTGATGAACGGGCCCTCGCGTGTTGAATTTTCACCAATAAAAGTCAAGGACTCAAAACTAAGTCCAATGACACCACCCAGGACTCTTTATGTCAAACCATTCAAAAGTTATGGCAGAAAATAGGAACTATCAAATGTCGAGCGATCAGAAGAAGGGGTGGGGCTAATTTATGCCAATTATGGTGAAGGACTCAAAACCGAGTCAGATGACACCACCCACGACTCTCTATGTCAAACCATTCAAAAGTCATGGCAGAAAATAGGAACTATCAAATATCGAACAATCAGAAGAAGGGGCGGGGCTAATTAATACCAATTATGGTCAAGGACTCAAAACCGAATCAGATGACACCACCCACGACTCTCGATGTCAAACCTTTCAAATTTTTTTTCAGAAAATAGGAACTATCACATATTGACCAATCAGAAGAAGGCTAATTTGCACCGATCATGTTCAAGGACCCCTCCTTGAACTACCACCTTACTGTGGTGGAGGGGTTTGTGTTGGCCGAGTGATCCTAGGAGCTATGTTGTCGGGGGCATTACACCCCTGGTAGGGTCTCCCAAAGCAAACAGGTCCTAGGTGACGGGCCAGACTATGAGCGGTTCACAAGCCAATCATGCCTTCGTGTCGGGAAAAGGTCTCTCACTGTTGTTTGTGCCTACGGGCCGAACAGTAGTGCTGAGTACCCGGCCTTCTTGGAGTCCCTGGGAGTAGTACTGGATAGTGCTCCAACTGGGGACTCCATTGTTCTACTGCAGGACTTCAACGCTCACGTGGGCAATGACAGTGATACCTGGAGAGGCGGGATTGGGAGGAACGGCCTCCCCGATCTGAACCCGAGCAGTGTTTTGTTGTTGGACTTCTGTGCTAGTCACGGTTTGTCCAAAACAAACACCACGTTTAAACATAAGGGTGTCATCGGTGCACGTGGCACCAGGACACCCTAGGCCGGAGGTCAATAATCGACTTTGTTGTCGTTTCATCTGACCTCCGGCCGCATGTTTTGGACACCTGGGTGAAGAGACGGGCTGAGCTGTCAATTAATCACTACCTGGTGGTGAGTTGCATGCGCTGGTGGAGGAGGAAGTTGGACAGACCGGGCAGACCCAAACGGATTGTGGGGGTCTGTTGGGAACGTCTGGCCGAATCCTCTGTCAGGGACGTTTTCAACTCCCACCTCCGGGAGAACTTCTCTCAGAATCCAGGGGGAGGCGGTGGACATCGAGTCCAAGTTGACCATGTTCTCTGCCTCCATTGTCGACGCGGCGGCTTGAAGTTGTGGTCGCAAGGTCTCCGGTGCCTGTCGTGGCGGAAATCCTAGAGTCCTACCGGGCTATGTTGGCCTGTGGGACTCCTGACGCAGTAGATAGGTACCAGCAGGCCAAACAAGCTGCGGCTCGGGCAGTCCTGGAGGCAAAAACCCGGGTCTGGGAGGAGTTCGGGGAGGCCATGGAAGAAAACTTTCGGTCCTCGAGGAAATTCTGGCGGACCGTTCGGCGCCTCAGAAGGGGGAAGCAGTACTCTGCCGGCACTGTTTATGGTGCGGGTGGGGAGCTTTTGACCTCGACTGTTGACATCGTCGGACGGTGGAAGGAATACTTCGAGGATCTCCTCAACCCGACTGACATGCCTTCCATTGAGGAAGCAGAGGGTGAGGACTCGGGGACGTGCTCATCCATCACCCAAGCCGAGGTCACTGAGCTCATCCATCACCCAAGCCGAGGTCACTGAGGTACTTCGTAAGCTCCTCAGTGGCACCGGGGTGGATGAGATTCACCCTGAGTACCTCAAGTCTCTGGATGTCGTAGGGCTGTCTTGGTTGACACGCCTCTGCAACATTGCATGGAGGGAGGGGACAGTACCGCTGGAGTGGCAAACCGGGGTGGTGGTCCCTCTATTTAAAAAGGGGGACCGGAGAGTGTGTTCCAACTTTAGGGGGATCACACTTCTCAGCCTCCCCGGGAAAGTCTATGCCAGGGTACCGGAGAGGAGAATACAGCCGATAGTTGAACCTCGGATTCAGGAGGAACAATGCGGTTTTCGTCCTGGTCGTGGAACACTGGACCAGCTCTATACCCTCCACAGGGTGCTCGAGGGTTCATGGGAATTTGGCCAACCAGTCTACATGTGTTTTGTGGACCTGGAGAAGGCATTTGACCATGTCCCTCGTGCCATTCTGTGGGGGGTCAGTGAGTATGGAGTCCTGGGCCCTCTATTAAGGGCTGTCCGGTCTCTGTATACTCAGAGCAGGAGCAGTGGCGGCTGGTGATAAAAAATTTGGGGGGGCACACTGGCGAGTGGGGATTACAACACAACTATAAACTCTACTTGAACATACATTTATTATTTATTATTACATATCACTAGATATACAACATATACATATACTACATATACTTGTAGCATATTTTAGATAAACATATTTTAAAATTTTCAAGTAACAAAATAACATTTTTCAGATTTTTTCAGTTTTTATGTAGCGCCCTCTTTAACCATCCTCTGTTCTAAGGGCGCTCCCCAGCAGTGATGGGCAGTAACGCGTTAGAAGTAACGCGTTACTGTAATCCGATTACTTTTTTCAAGTAACAAGTAAAGTAAGGGATTACAATTGCAAAAACAGTAATTAGATTACCTTTACTTTTCTGAAAGAAGGCTGTGTTACTGCGTTGCTAAATGCACTATTTGTTTTGTGAAAATATCCCATGACTTTGCGCCGCTCATACGTCTGAGCGGCACAAAGTCAAGCCTGAATTATGGTTCCGGAATTACAGACATTATTTTGAGTTTGACTCGGTCAAAAGTGATTAAAACATTCTCGTCCGCTGTAAATTCTGTGTGGGAGGAAAGACGTTGCGAGACCCCCGGATTCGTCCTCCCCCACTGGGGCTGCAGCGCCGGCTGCCTCATCAGACTCCAGCGGGAGAACTGCCGGTGGCCCCTCTGCTGCTAAACAGGTGAAACTAGATGTAAGACCAACGGGACTTAGTGCAGATGAATTGAAGAAGCTTGTCGCAGGTTATATTGTAGTTCAAGTCAGAGAGAGCTGTATTTTGCCCGACGCAATGTGCATATATTTAAGACTGAAAATAATAAAAACAAGTTTAAAAATAGACCGTTTCATTTACTTATCGTCATTTAATTTTATATGGTGGAATATGCACAAAGAATAGAATTAAACTGAAACTTCTATTGTTTTATATTGTTCCAGTAAAGTGTATTCAGGTTGTGCATCATGTTTTTGAAAAGTAACTAAGTAAAGTAACTAGTAATGTAACTAATTACTTTTGAAAATAAGTAATCAGTAAAGTAAGGGGATTACTTTTTTGGTTCAGTAATCAGTAATCAGTAACTAATTACTTTTTCAAAGTAACTTGACCAACACTGCTCCCCAGGTTCACTAACCTCTTTAAATACACTTATCGGATACCTAAAATAATAGGTGATATGGATGTTGATAAACGCTATCAGATGCTTCCGTTTACACAAATGTATTAAACACAAATAAATAAATATAACAAACCCAAAAATAATACGTTCTTAATAATTCGTTTTTCTATGAAAAAACACAGAAATAAACCACTGGTTAAGTTCCCTTCAAAACCTTGTGAGCAGATTACACAAATGGCTCACGGTAGAAATACCTTCAATAACTGTCTAAACCTAAAGCCGGCACTGTAGCTTTGTTAAAATAAAACCCTTAATACCAAACAAAAAACACAGTCACAAGTATTGGGTAACGTTGCAGGCCTGTTTCAGTTCTTAATTGAGCTGGGAGTCAGAAGCTCAAAATGGGGGTGCGCCTCAGCACCGAAACTCAAAATGGTGGTGCGCCTCAGCACGGAAGAAAAAAACCACACAACCTGAAATGGTGTCGTCCCGGCCCCACGTGTGGCAGCGCGTGCTGCGGCGCTGCCGGCTGTAGACAGGTCCTCGGTCCCCTGTGACGTCTGCGACCAACACTCACCCAGGTCCCCTCAGGCAGGTTGACTTGTACAGCTGGGCGACGGTTTCACCTGGTGGAGTGGCGGGGTTCGCTGCTCTCAGTGATGGCCGTCCGTTAATTGGCGCGAGCTGCACCAACTTCCAGCCGCACTTTGCTAGGACACTTATCCAGAGTCCACGTTAACGTAGGTCCGACGCTGCATTGGAGGGCGATAAAAGACTCACTGTCCGTTCACCTCTGTTACCCTCTCCAACCAACGTATCTTTTAACCACAGTCTTTCTTTCTTTTCTCCATCTCGGTTTTTCCTCCCGGCCGCTTCGCTGCTCCGCTCCCATCTCCTCTTCTCCCGTCTCCTCTTCTCGTCGGCGTCTCCCCGACACCTGCTCCTGCTGATTGGATCCCCACAGGTAAGTCAACTTAAACTTCTTTATATTTTTTACATTTACACATCACATCACATCACTTCTTTTTAACAGTCTTCTTCAACAGACACCAAAATAAAACAAATGACATTTAAATAAACAATTATTTCTTTCATGTGCTTTAACCATCGGGTTACATCACCATAGGGTTACAATTATATAGAGATATTGACAGATATGTCAAAATGGTTCAAATATGTTATTTTGTTATTTGAAAAATTTTAAATTTGTTTTGTTGATGAAAAAATGTGTTTCTCTATTTTTCTTATTTTTGTGAGGGGGGATATATATTGTTTTTCGGCACTACGTTGTTCTCTATAGCTGATATAACATGAATTACTCCTATGTGGGATCAATAAAAATGTTTTGCCATCTCAGAAAATTAAATATATTATATTTGGTGCCTAACTGTTTCCTAAGTATATTAGCGCATGTGTGAATGAATAAATGAGACGTAAAACGTATATTTCTTTGTAGAAAGGCGCTTTATGAAAATAAGTCAATTTACTCGTATTAGTTTACAGCGCAGTCTTGCCACATCCAATATGGCGGCGTCGCTGACGTATCGCAGCAGCTCCTTGGGCCGGATACGGATACATGTCTATGGCTGTCACTCCGTTTGTAGCGAGTCACAGATGCAGTCGCGCGTCTACACTGTCAGGGGTGTGACTTTGATTGACAGCTCATGAATCAATCAGATTGAATGAAGAATGACAGAAAACACGCTGATTGGCCACGGAGGAGAGTCTTTGAGTAACCAATTACAGACCAGCATGAAGTCACATGGAAGAAAAGTTTAAGAACATGCAATACATTGCATGGATTGCTGATCTGCAATCAGCAATCCATGCAATACATTGCATGGATTGCTGATTGCAGATCAGCTGTGACGTGTCATGGCGGTTGAGTGGAAGCCTCGCGGACTCCACTCCTTTTGTTTGTTGATCAAAACTTTCAGATCAAACTTTTCAAAACATTAGAGTTCCCTTAATGACCTGTTGGTTACGGGGAATATCTTTATTGACGACGAAATCCCACGGCAAGCGCAACAGCCGAGATGGAAGAGATTAAGAAATCACTGGACGCCCTTACGGGGAAAATCAACGTGATGCAGGATAAAACACTAGTGAATTTGCTGAAAGAGGTGAAAGATCTGGTGAAGGAAGAGGTGAAGAGCATGAAGAAATTGATAAAGGAAAAAGATGACAAGATTGCTACCCTGGAGCGGAGAGTGGATGACTTGGAGCAATATACATGCAAGGATAATGTGGTGATTAGTGGATTGAAAACCAGACACCGCTCTTACGCCCGGGTTGCCAGCGGGGAGTGAGGAGGAGAGGACGCTCCGCTGAACGAGCTGCATACTCTTGAAGAACAGGTGATTCTTTTCTTACACAGTAAACAAATAGCCATTGAAGAGGAAAGTATATCAGCCTGTCACCTATTGCCAAAGCGAGCCTCCAACAGAGCAGGGCTAACAGAACCAAACATTATCATGCGGTTTGCAAATCGGAAACACAAGACGGATCTTCTGAGACAAGGAAGCAAGCTCAAAGGGACAAATGTCTTTATGAACGAGCATCTAACTAAAAAGAACGCGGACATTGCCAGATGTGCGCGTTTATTGAGAAAACAGAAAAAAATTAAATCAACGTGGACCAGAGACTGTAAAATATGGATACGCACGAATGGATCATCCACAGAGGAGGAGAAATCCCTTGTTATTCGGGAGATTGGATACCTGGAAAAATTCCAATGAGATTGAAAGGACTAACTGAGAGAAGCGCAGTGAAGGTGAACTGGGGATTTGGAGCAACCTGGAGATGCAGGCCTGTCGTGAGTAACAACAAGGAAGTGTGCTCTGGACTGCCAGACTTCCCCCCTCACTCTCTCTCTCCCTCCTTTTCTTTTTTACTTCTTTTTCCTTTCTCTCCCTTTTCTTTTTCTTTTGTGATGCGGGAATTCAGGGACATTATGAAGATACAAACGAGTGGAACTATGGACACGAGTGAACACTTTTTTCTGTATTTTGGATTTTCTATTTTTCTATTCATGACTTATTTTTTCTTCAATGATGGACTATGAGAGTGACGATCAAGATGTAATGATAGAAGAAAACAACGGGACCACCCTTATAAATAAATATCTAGATTTTAATTATGAAACATTTGATTACTCTGGGAAAAAAATACATGATATGGACTGTGACTGTGACCCAGAAACACATTTTTTTCATACCATGCAAAACGAATGCAGATATTATACTGATCAACAATTCAATGTTAATATTAAAATGATAGGTGTGTTCTCAATTATACATATAAATAGCAGAAGCTTAATTAAAAAAAATTCAAAGGTATATGATTTTTTGGGGGCGTTGAAAACTAAATTCAGTTCCGTAGCGGTTTCAGAAACTTGGTTAAGTGACGAAATAGTAAAAGACTATGGGCCAAATCCACAAAGAACAGATTGCGCCCGCAAATAGCGCTGTGAATTGCGCTGCATTTGTGCTCGCAATTTGCCCCGCTTTAAGGTCCTATTCACAAAAGATTTTGCTCTAATGATATACCGGGTCAAACACGCCCATAAAGTTTTGCGGCTGAGTGCAATTTGCCCTTGTCTCAGTAAGTGAGCGGAGCTGTTTCCAGTGTTCTCCATATTTCAGCACACAGATTGGTCCATAATGAAAACTGCAGAAATAAAAAATAAAGCGAGTGAAAATAAAACGCCGTGAAGCGCAACGCGCAATTTCCACTGGGAACATGGGGGGCATGTCCCCCCCCACTTTTCAAACTCATGCTTTTTTACAGTTTAAGAACTAACGGTAGGCTCAGCCTGTATTACAAATCATCAAAACACTGTGCAAAGATGGGACGGGAGCCCGCTCCCCCTCCTCCCTCCTCCCTCCTCCCTCCGTGCTGCTCAAGGATGATTTATGGTTCCGCGTTAAATCGACGCAGAGCATACGGCGTAGGTTACGCGGCTGGCGCACCGTACAGTGCGCGTCGCCGCGTACCCTACGGCGTAACCCTACGGCGTAACCCTACGGCGTAGGATCTGCGTCGATTTAACGCGGACCATTATTTAGGCATAATTAGGCTTAACTAGTGTGTGCGTATGTGACAGACGTGCATGGGACGATTGTGAAATACGGAATAAACTGTTTTATATGAATTCTAATTCCGAATTACGTAACAATTCCGTATTTCAAGGGACGGGTGGCAAGCCCACTCACCGCGGCTGCATCTCCAGCAGCAGCTGAGAGTCCTGACTGACGCTGAGCTTCACAGGGACACGATCAGCGCTATTTTATTATAAGTCTGATATATGTTGTGATATGTGATGACATTATTAAGCTGACACACACATTCTAGATTTATATGTTTATATGGTGGAATTGTTTGTAATAAAGCAGCCCCTTACTGTACATGGATGAATCCTGAGCTCCTGTTATTTTTATTTTTAAATCCGAGATAAGTCCACAACCCCACTTGATCTGACTGTGTAGTGGGGAAGTAGATTCATTTTGATTGTTTCTATCCTATTGTGCATGTCCAAGGGTAGCTGAGACCACCTGTCAATATCTGACTTGATGTTTTTACTTATGGGACCATAGTTGCTTTCGTATATTTTGGATAGATCTTTAGGTATTCGAATCCCCAGGTACTTAATCTCTGATGAGTTCCATTTGAAATCAAATTCATTTAGCATGTCTTTCCGGGGGGTAAAATTATAACTTAAAATTTGTGTTTTTTGCACATTTAATTTATATCCAGAGTAGTTTCCAAAGTATTTTAGTGAAAACATCAGTCTAGGGATGCTAACCTCTGGAGCTGTTACAAACAGCAACACGTCGTCCGCATATAGGCAAATCTTCTCTCTCTAACCTCTAACCATTATTCCTTTTATTGCCTGGTCATCCCTAATTGACTGAGCTAAGAGCTCGATAAATAGGGCAAAAAGTGCTGGGCTAAGAGGACAACCTTGACGGCAGCATCGTTCTAGTTCAATGGCCCGCGAAAGATGACCGTTAATTTTGATTCTTGCATTCGGTAAGAGATATAATGTTTTAAAGGATCTAATCGAGTCATCTTTAAATCCAAATCTTCTCAGTGTCAGGTATAAATACTCGCAGCGGACCGAGTCAAAAGTCCTTTTCGGCATCTAGACTGAGTGCTACAGCTGTGTTATTCCCCTTAACCACATGATCAAGTACATGCAGCACCCTTCTAATATTGACTTGAGTCTGTCTATCGCGGACAAAGCCCGTTTGGTCTGGCTCCACCAGCTCAGGTATTATATGCTCCAGTCTTTTAGCTAATATCAACGCGTACAGCTTATAATCAATGTTCAGTACAGAAATTGGTCTGTATGCACTACACTCCTGTCTATCCTTCCCCTCTTTATGGATAACTGAGATTATTGCTTCCCTCCACGTTCTCGGAGGTTCACCTTCTCTAAGTGTGTGGTTAAAACAATCCAAAAGTATGGGAACTACTTGTTCTTTAAAGGCCTTATACCACTCAGCCGGATAGCCGTCCGTACCTGGCGCTTTATTGGCCTTCAGCCTAGAAATCGCCCGTTCTACTTCCTCCTTTGTAATGTCTGCTGTTAGGGCTTTATTCTGTTCTTCACCTATGGAGGGTAGATCTAATGATTCCAAGAATGTAGTTATATCTTGAGCGCTAGTCATGTTCGGTTCCCTATATAGTCCTTTATAGTAGTCTTCAAAGATTTGTTGTATATCCTCTAATTTGTGGCACACTTTTTTAGTTTTAGGGTCTCTAATTTCAAATATGGTACTCTCTGCCTGTTGCTTCCTTAGCCTCCATGCTAGAAGTTTAAGGGCCCTAGGGTCATTCTCATAATATCTCTGCTTAACAAATTTGGCTTTTTTCTCTAATTCCTCCTCATAGAGTGCATTTAGTTCCTTTTTGATTGTGTTGATTCTATTAAGTATGTGGGGATCCTTTCCTTCAACGTGTTCCCTCTCCAGCACTTTCAACTTTTCTTGTAAATCCGACATCTTTTTATCCCTTTCTTTTTTCCTATGTGATGTGTAAGCAATGAGCTTTCCTCTGATCACTGATTTAGCAGCGTCCCATAAGACACTCGGCGATACTTCCCCATTATTGTTGTTATCCTTATAGTCTTTAAATTCCTTCTGTACATAGTTCTTACATGCCTTGTCATTTAATATACTTGTATTGAGTCGCCAAAGTATGTTTTTCTTCTTATTGTCTAAGGGCCCTGTGGCAGAGTGGAGGAGCTGCAGCCACTCAGGCTAACGGGACACAGGTGTGTCCCATCAGCCTCTCCACCCTGGCAGCCTTGATAAGGAGGACTGGGAGACTGCAGCTGGGGTCAGTCAGATGGAGAAGCTGCTGCTGAGGTGCTGCTGGCGTGAGGTGTTTGTGCACTGGGTGATTTGAGTTAATAAAAAGGGTTCTTCACAAAGCTCCGTGTCTCTCCATCCTGTCGGTCGGGCCCCTGTGGCACTCACCGTGCTACACTGGCGCCCAACGTGGGGCCCGACGGGATGGAGAAGGGAGGCACGGAGCGGGCCCTGGAGGCGCTCGCCAATGCCATGGCGGACCTGGCAGCCGTGCTTCAGAGCCAGGGGGAGCGGCAGCTTGCGGCACTAGAAGTGCTGGTGGCCACGGAGCGACCCACCCCTGCGCCACGCTCAAGGTTCGCCACAGCAGCGCGGGAGGAGCTGGCGGCGCCGCAGCTGAGAGGCCGGGAGGCAGAAGCTGCGGGCCGCCAAGCGACGGCTCCCGAGGTGGCGGGACCCACGGAGCGGCCCACCCCTGCACCACGCCTGAGGTTCGCCACAGCAGCGCGGGAGGAGCTGGCGGCGCCGCAGCTGAGAGGCCGGGAGGCAGAAGCTGCGGGCCGCCAAGCGACGGCTCCCGAGGTGGCGGGACCCACGGAGCGGCCCACCCCTGCACCACGCCTGAGGTTCGCCGCGGCAGCGCTGGCGGCGCAGCAGCCCACAGGCCGGGAGGCAGAGGCTGCTGGTCGCCAGGCGACGGCTACTGAGACGGTGGTGGCTGCGGAGGAGGAGGCGGCGGCGCTAGCGACGGCGGGACCCGCGGAGACGGAGGCGAACCCGCGGCCAGAGCAGGGCTGCGTGACGGAGGAGGCGGTCCTGGACACACCAGCTCGAGACCAGGGCTGCGCCGTGGAGGAGCCGGTCCTGGAGGCGGACCAGCGGCCAGCGCGGGTCCTGGACGCACCGTCTGACGCGAGGATCAGGAACAGATCTAATTGGGGGGCACATAATAACCAGCGATGTAAATGCTTAATATGAGTTTGCCATCAACGATCACAGCAAACCAGTTTCAATTACACAACATACTGCAAAATCTCTTTTTAATACACACACACAAGTGTATTGTGCACCCAAACTGCAAAAAAACAAAAAACAACGACGTACAGGCCACGTCTCTCCCTCCCTCCCTCGCCCTCTCCATCTCTCTCTCATACAACGCATACACATAAAAATGTGAACGGTGAATCTCCAAATTTAATTTGACGAAATTAGACAGACCCAAACATTCCACATTTGCGTAATAATAAACGCCAAGGCTGGCGCCATGAAGTCAATTAAATGCATGTCTCACCTTTAGAAGAGTTGCACATCTTAATTTTCCTATTTCACCATAGATCACACTTTGGGAAGCCTTCTTTATATTTTAGCGTTATTTCTGCGTAGATAAGAGTGAGTTTGATGCTCCTTAACAAGTTTTGTCCACGGATCAACATCAACCCAGCTCCCCCAACCCCTTGCTCCCTGATTGGCTGATTTATGGTTCCGCGTCACACCAACGCAGAACCGAAGGCGTAGGGTACGCGGCGACGCACACCGCACCGCGACCCTACGCCGTCGGCTACGCCGTCGATTTAACGCAGAACCATAATTCAGGCGAAGCTGCAGTCTGTCTGCGCTGATACTGACACACCGGGTCGGAGCGGATTTGGTCATGATGTTTAACCTGTGTTTTGTGATTAATAAGCACGGGTTTTAATTAAATGTAATTTACGAAGGATGATTGCACGTTCAATAAGATAAGTAATCAATAAAATACAAAGTTTTGGCACAAAGGCTTGGCCTGCTTGTGGGCGAGTGGAGGGGGGCACATTAAGAGAAGGTGGCAAGATATAAGGCGAAGAACTAAAGAAAAAGTGGCCTTTAATAAAACTTGTGCAACCATTTTTAATAATAATAATAATAATTAATAGCATGCAGCAGAATAAAGACTCTCTCTCTGCGTATTCTTTGATTTTGGATGTCGCCTCCTTGCCACAATAACAGCAGCAGCAGATTAGCACCTTCCTTTCGAACGTATTAAATACAGACGCAATCACAATACGCGCAATTACTTTCAGGCTTGGTAAATCTCATTGCGTGTGGTAGATTACCCTATTTGCATTTTCCCCTCCCAGTATTTAGCACTTTCTGGCGGGTACGCCCCATATTGATTATTCATCAGGGCAAAAGTACTAAATGAATTGCGTGTGCTATTTTGCTCATTTGAGAGGCGCAGTCCTCTTTGCACGCTGTTAGTAGATCAGCTGGCACTTTGGTTTGCAGGTGCTGTCAAGTTTGCACACGTTTTTACACACGCAAACCTTTAGTAAATCAGGCCCTAAGTGTAGAGTTAGATAAACAGGTGAGTGGTCTGAGATATCTCGAACCCGTATCGTACAGTCTTGGATTCTGTGTCTGTCTGAGTTGTAGGTAAAAAAATAGTCAATTCTTGAGTGCACTCTGTGACTTGCTGAATAAAATGTGAACTGTTTTTCTGTTGGGTGGAGCTCCCTCCAAACATCGATCGTCCCGAGCTCCATCAACAGATTTTTAGTCACTCTAGCATTGGGAGCAGGTTTCTTCGATGTGTTAGAGGAGTCTAGTTTACATTGTAACTGGATATTCCAGTCTCCACCACATATTAAAACTCCAGAGGCTTCAGAAGCTATCAAATTAAAGATTTCTTTAATACAGGAATGATCTTGGCCAGGTGGTATATACACATTAACTAATGTGACTTCTTTTTGTTCAAGGAAACCCCTAACAAAGACATAACGGCCCTCTTTATCACAAAAATCAGAGACCAATTGAAAATTCACTGTATTAGGAATCAAAATTACCACCCCTCTTTTTTTCCCTTTCTTGTAACTAGAGTAAAATGTATTTTTAAACCCATATTTTTTTAACTTTTCGTGTTCAGTACGGTCGAGGTGAGTCTCCTGCCAGAATACAACATGCGGTTTCTCCCTTTTCATCTTTGCGATAACCTTACTCCTCTTAATCGGATTGTGTAAACCATTTACATTAAGGGTAATTACCCTATATTCCTGACATTGCATTTAATCCCACAGTTAGGTGAATGACATGACATTGGTGACCAGACTTGAACTGTTCTCGAACCATAGAACAAACTCAAAACACAGCAAAATAGAAAAAAAAAACAAAAAATCAACAAACTTAAGTAGACCTCCATTTTGAAGTAAAACAGCACTTCTTAAAGGTGGGGGGAGTCGTCTAGCTAAGCACCAGAGCCCCCCTTCAGTGCAACCTATAATATCCCCAATCCAAGGGTGTATTTGTGCACTTTGTTTGTCAAGATCTGATCTCTTTCCCATATATGACGGTCATCTATATTAACTCTATAGGTCAAGAGTAAAGCAACACATTAATAAGTCCAAAGCATAGTCCCATATACAATTAGGAGCTGCCAGTAGCGCATTCAGTATATCAAAAAAAAAAAAAAAAAAAAAGGAGGAGAACAAGCGAGGGAGAGAGGGAAAAAAAAAAAAAAAAAACAAGTGACAAAGTTTTTACTCCCGCACACCGTGATCGCTTTCCCTCTCTCCATCCTCCAGTGGCAGTGTCAAAATAAAATCAAAATTTAAAGTAAGAGCTCAGTCTTAGCGGGGGGAGGAGTCAGCTACAAAAAACAGGTGACAGTCTCTACTCCCGCCCACTATGAACGCTTTTCTCCTCTCCATTTTCCGGCGTCACCAAAGTTATTAACCAGGCTGCCTTAGCCAACTCTCTGCTCTTACAATGTTAAATCAATGAACAGTATGTTACCTCCCGTTCCCGTTGCCGCCGAGGCCATTATGACCACTGAAAACCCTCCAGCTTTTCCTTAATCCATGCCTGGCGGGTGCGTCGGTCAGCTGTTTTCCCCGGGCGCTGCCAGGTGATCCTCTGCGCTTTCTCCGGGAGCCCCGACTCCGCAGGCTTCTCGCAGGTAAGCGGGAGCCCCCTCTTCCTCAAATCTTCCGCCGCCTCCGCTGCGCTCCCGTAGGTAACCGGCCCGCTGTCAAAGAAAACTCGTAGCTTCGCGGGCGGCGGTGTCTGGAAACGTATTCCCTTTTCTCGCAGAAGCCTCCTAATCTGCGCGTACGCCTTTCTTTTTGCCAGCGTCTCCGCTGGGTAATCATGGTCAAAATAAATCCTCTTGTCACCATAGTAGACCTCCCTCTTCTTCCATGCAGAGTGCAGCACAAGTTCTTTGGTTTTAAACTCCTGGAAGTATACGACCACAGACCTGGGCTGCGCCTCTTTTGGGGGTTTGGGGCCAAGCGCTCTGTGGCACCGCTGAATCCCGAGTTCAACTCCGGCGAGGGGCTCCAGCTCCTTTTTGATAATATCGTCAATAAATTGCTGGATGTTGTTTTCCTCGGCTCCCTCTGAGATGCCATAAATGCGCATGTTATTACGCCTTGAGCGTGCTTCCAGGTCTGTTAGCTTCGTCTGCAAAATATCCTGGGCTTGTAGAGACTGGCTCAGCGCCTCCTGGAAGTCCGCAATCCACTCCTCCATGTCGGCTATCCGCTCCTCCGCCTGGTCCACTCTCTCGGTTGTAGCCTTAAGGCTAGATGTTACTTCGCCCAGCTTGTGTTGAATTTCCTCCCTTATGTTGGCTAGCTCCCTTTTCAAATCATCTCTGAAGCTGTCTCGGAAGTTGCCCAGCTCGGTCTTCATTTCCATGGCCATGGTCTTTATGTCTGCGCGGATGGTGGCGACGTTAGCCTCCATATTCCCCGCTGCTGGCTCGGCTTGTTGCCCGCGGCCGCCATTACCCGGCACGTGTTGCTCAGCTATGGCCCCTTCTGTCGCCAATTCATCGCTCTTCTCCACTTTCCCGAACTGTTTACTCCTGCCTTTCCTCTGCTTTTCCCCTTCCATCGTCGATTGAGCAAATTTGAGAGAATAATTATATTTAAATTGGGGAATAAACCGTCTAAGAGGGATTTTTTATGCGGCCATCCGCTTCAGGCTCCAACCGGAAGTCCCATACCTGCTGTTTAGATTTAGACCGGCAGTTATTCAAGTGACCACCGGGGTTTGGATCCCAATTGCAGTTTTCCCTACTAACCACTAGTGTCTGAATTCAGACCTGAAGTTCCTCCACTGGCCATGAGAGTTGGGATCCAGACCTGAAGTTCCACTATCCTGCACATGGGTCTGGATGCATACCTGCAGTTTTTCTACTGACGGCCAGGGTGTCGATACAGACCGCCAGGTCCTCCACTGATTACGAGGGTATCCAGACCTGTTGCTCCTCTCCCATCCACCAGGGTCCAGACACAAAACTGTATTTTATCAACTGACCACTAGGCTCTGGGTCCAAAACTGCTTTTCCTCTAACGTCCACCAGGGACTGAAGCCGGACCTGTGATTCCTGTTCTGAAATCTGTGGTCTGCATCTGTACTTCCTTTACCGGCCACCAAGGTCCCGCTACCAACCTTTAGTTCCTCTACCGACCACTAGGTTCTGGATAAATACTTGCATTTCCCTACTGACCACCACAATCTGGATCCAGACCTTTTGTTCCTCTACCAACCACCAAGGCCTGCATACACACCTGTAGATCCTCTGCTGACCATGATGTTCTGGATCCAAAACAGCAATTCCTCTACCAGCCACTAGGGTCTTGATATGGACCTGCAGAGTCTCTCCATACCACCCGGGACTGGAGCCTGATCTTTGATTCCTCCTCTGAAGACTATGCTGTGGATCCAGACCTGCTGTTCCTCCAGTGACTACAAGGGTCTGGATCCAGACATACAGGTCCTCTCCTACCCACCGCTAAGGTTTGGAAAAATACCTGCATTTCCCATACTGATCACAAAGGTCCAGATAGAAAATTGTAGTTCCTCGAATTCCCTGTGTATCCATACATTGCACAATACCACTCTCAAGTAAGGACACTTTACTTAGAGTAAGTAGGTGTGTAGCACCTCAGACACCACATGTAAAATTACTTGAATAGTATATCACTGCATAATCCCTTAACTGAATGTGTATTTTTACTTAAAAATTGGCCTGTTAGTCTTGTTACCAGTTTCATATCACACTATATAACTGTCAGTTATCAATGTTGTGCTCATGGAAATATTAATTCCACAACATGGTGCTTGGTACCCAGCACTGTGTTGTGGAAAAGGGATGGAAAGAACAGTTGCAATAATCATAAATACATGTATTCACTTATACAACATAACCTGTTGCCCTTAATCACTGAATGGGTTCAGAGTCTCCGGATACATTTTACAAATACAGCTATATTTCCAAATATTTAGATATATGGTAGAATGTTCCAGCAAAGGGATGGATTTATTCAGCCTTTAAATAGATTCACACACTTTTGTACGTGTGTTTCAGCACATGCTGTTTAAGCTTTGTGCATACCTGCCAACATTGGGCTGTGAAAAATAGGGAGATTTTCTGGGGTAGCGGTTGGAATGCTCCACTCACAACATCCCCACCCTGATATAAACAAGGCGACTTTTAATGAGCTTTAAATCCATAGCTAAAATGAAATGTGCTAAAATGTACCTCCCAAAATGATTCTACAGCCTTCTTGGAGCCAAATAAGTTTAGTATTAATAACAATTAAATACAATATTTGTAGAATTTTCCAGGTTCCCTTTGTCACCCAAGAACCTGTTGTAATTGTAGGTGTCAGACTTTGCAGCTTCAATCACTTTCTTGGAGGAACATATACTTGTGGCCAAGGCTGGTATGGTTAATCTTGCAAGAAAGGAGTGCGCAAAGAGTAGAATTATCCATACTCATTGTGTTTTCCGTGAGGATCTTTTTCACCATGCTGAATGACCTCTCTGAGCTTGCATTGCTGTGAGGGATGCAGAGTATTGCCTTCATCAGTGATGCCAGATTTGTAAAGCTCTCCTCTTTCCCTAGAAGAACCCAGAACCTTCAACTCTCTCTTCCTGTGGGAGATCCTTGCTTGCTATGACTTGATACTCCACCAACTCTTCCCTCAGCTTTTTTTCAAAGCATTTTCTCAAACAAAACAAATTTTCAAATTTTCAAATAACAAAATAACATATTTTAACCATTTTCCAAACAATAAAATAACTGAAAAAATCTGAAAAATTGTTCAAATATGTTATTTTGTAACTTGAAAATTTTAAAATATGTTTATGTGATGCTTTGCTGATGAGAGAATATGTTTCTCTATTTTTCTTATTTTTGTGAAGGGGGATATATATTGTTTTTCGGCACTACCTTGTTCTCTATAGCTGATATAACATGAATTACTGTGGGATCGATAAAGTTCTTATTTCTGCCATCTGAGAAAATTAAACATATTATATTTGGTGCCTAACTGTTTCCCAAGTATATTAGTGCGTGTGTGAATGAATAAATGAGACGTAAAACGTAAATTTCTTTGTAGAAAGGCGCTTTATGAAAATAAGTCAATTTACTTGTATTAGTTTGCAGCGCAGTCTTGCCACATCCAATATGGCGGCGACGTTGACGTATCGCAGCAGCTCCATGGGGCGGAGCTTGGACGTAGGCAGTGCTTTTGGGTTGGGTTGCCAGGTTTGTCAGGAACCCGTTAATATAATACATCCATGCACGAACCCCGACACGTGAAACACCATTGACTCATTTCACTTTAAAATCGGGAGATAAGCGGGAGAAATTACAAATCGGGAGCAGGGCGGGAGAAATGGTTGAAAATCGGGAGACTCCCGCTTAAATCGGGAGTGTTGGCAGGTATGCCCGACTCCTATATCTCTTTCAATCCCTGCCAATTTTAGTTACACCAATGCAATTTAATGAATGGGACAAGTGGATTTCAAGATTTATATGGGCGGGTAGAAGGCCGAGGATTCAATTCAAAACATTGCAACTGTCTAAGGAGAAAGGGGGCAGATCGCTACCATGTTTAGCAGATTACTATAAGGCAGCACAATTGAGACCGCTAGCATGCTGCTGTAACCCAAAATATACAGCAAAATGGAAGGATTTAGAAACATCACAATTAGAGATACCACTGCAATCCATACTGGGTAGTAAAATACTGTATGAACAGCATTCTGGTAACCTCAATCAATGGTCTAAAGTTCCCCTTAGAATCTGGTTTAAGGAATGTAAATCACCATTACTCCAAAGACAGTCTAAACAGTTGAGATGGGTTGCTTTCGACCCTGACTTTGAGCCAGCGAGGATTGATGGGAGGTTTAATCACTGGCACAGAATGGGTTGCTTAATATCGTCAAAGGGGGAATTTGATAGCTTCCAGAAAATCTCAGATACGTATGGTTTAGAAAAAAATGATTTCTTCAGGTACCTTCAGACCAGGACTTATTTTAATGAGATAAAACCAACAGAAAAATGTGAGGCCAATTTAATTGACATGTTTATTGACAGGTATAAAAATGGCAACAATAAGAAACTTGTCTCGAAGCTGTACTCCCATATTCAATCTACCAAAAATCACTCAACAGATAAGATTAGATTAAAATGGGAGAAAGAATCTGGAATTGTCATCACAGAAGAAGACTGGTTGAACATGTGCTCTGTGCAGTCTGGCTCTACCAGCTCCGGGCTCTGGCGAGATTTCTGCTGGCGAAGTTTGGTTAGGTATTTCATAACCCCTAAGTTAAAATGTAAGCAGACAGGGGAGACGGGCAGGGGTCTATGCTGGAGGAACTGTGGAGAACAGCTGGCGGATCATTTTCATATATTTTGGAACTGCCCAGCTATTCTGCCATATTGGCAAGAGATCATACAGGCAATACAAAATATTTTTGGTGATGTAATTAATTGCTCTTTCCCTGTTATTTTTTAGGGCAACATCGCACCCCATTTATTGGTGCGTGATAAGTACCTACTTAAAATATTGCTAGCAGCCAGCAAGAAAGCTATAACGCGAAGATGGTTGCAGGCTTCTCCTCCGACAGAGACAGACTGGATAGATACTGTGTCTAACATTCAAAATATGGAAAGAATGACCTTCTCACTAAATATATATTAATATAATATATAATATAATATATATTATACTAAAAGTATAAAAAAAAATAAACAGCAGGTATGGATCCACAGAATAGTCTTTAGAAGAAGAATCACAGATTAGGCTCCAGTCCCTGGTAGTATGAAGAAACTGCACGTCCATACATCAAGACCCAAGTGGTCTGTTGAGAAACAGCAGGTCTCAAACCAGAGTGTGATGGTTAGTAGAGGAACTACAGGTGTGTATCTGGAGTTTGGTGATTGGTTGAGGAAACACAGGTCTGGACACAGACCCTAACCCTCAGTAGATGATCTAGTAATTTGGCCTGTTTCATTAGACCCTCTCCCTGACATCGCAGGGTCCAGGCCAGGATGCAGAGCTGTAGTTTAACACACTTCTCTGCTGCTTCTCGAGGACCAACGCCTGCCAACAAAACTATAGGATTACATGATGTAACTGGTAACTCTAACCAGATGCCTAGCAAAATAGAAGTGGTTGCAGTTCCCCGCCCTCCACAAGTTCACCAGGTGCGGCGTTATAGAGGGGTTAACCAAAATAATCTTGTAAAAATTGAAACCAATGCACATTTGGTACCAAGACTGACCGAAAAATTAGATGCGGACTACTAAATATACGATCGTTAAGCTCCAAGTCTGTTAGTAAATTATATAATTACAGAGAGTATGAGTGATGTTTTCTGCTTAACAGAAACATGGTTACAGGAGGAAGAGTATGTTAGTTTGAATGAATCAACTCCGCCCGGCTACTTTAATCACATTCCTAGAAACACGGGCCGAGGCGGAGGAGTCGCAGCAATTTATAACTCCAGTCTCCAAATAAAAATTGAATCTAAGTCCAATTATAATACATTTGAAAGCCTCACGCTTAGCGTGAAATTTCCGAGCTGGAAATCAGAGAAGCCAGTTGTGTTAGTGGTAGTGTATCTGTTAGGCTCACTCGAGAACAGAAACAGCCAAATGTGCCAGGGACCCCAAAAGCAAAGACACAGACTGAAGTTGCAAAACAAAGGATTTAATGAGTAAACTCAATCCGGGGGAGGTGGATGGAACGGTGGAGCGGGGAGACACTGGATTGACTGGAGGGAGCCTGGAACACAAGGAAAGAACAGTTAGAACCAAGAATAGCAGATCCACAAAATCTCACAAACACCAGAGCCTAAACTTTCGGCTGCAGGTACTTGCCACAGTAGTCAACGTCTAAGCGCCGGGTGTCGTCTCTCAACAGCTTATGTAGGCAGCCCTTGATTCTGATGGTGGAGCAGCTGGGCTGATTGGAATCAGCCACAGCTGTGCTTGCTGCTGGCTGAGGGGCTTGTGGCACAACAGTACCCCCCCCCCCCCCCCCCGAGGGGAGGCACCGGACCACCGACCCGGAGCACCCGGATTGTCCTGGTAGAAGTCATCCAACAGGGAAGGGTCTGCAAGGTAGGACCGGGGCACCCAGATACGGTCTTCAGGGCCAAAGCCCTCCCAGTCCACCAAGTACTGGAAACCCCGTCCCCTACGACGAACAGCGAGCAGCTTCCGAACCGTCCAAACAGGGTCACCATCTGCTAGGACCCGAGGGGGCGGAGGAGCAGACACAGGGGGAGACAGAATGCTGGTGGCTACTGGCTTAAGCTGGGACACATGGAACACGGGATGAACCTTGAGAGCGGGAGGGAGATCCAAACGGACCGCAACAGGGCTGATTATGCGGCTCACCGTGTGTGGACCAACAAAACGGGGATTCAGCTTGCGAGTAGACGTCTGGGACGTCTGGAGGGGTAGGTCCCGGGCCAACAGCCAAACCTTCTGGCCAGGCTGGTAGAGGGGGTTGATAACCCAGCGAGCACTGAAAAGGTGACATCCCAGTGGCAGAGCAAACCATGGTGTTGAGGGAATACTCCACCCAAGGGAGGTACTTGGCCCAGGAAGCGGGGTTGTTCAAGGCAACGCAGCGAAGGGCTGCCTCGACTGCCTGGTTGGCACGCTCTGCCTGCCCATTTGACTGCGGGTGGTACCCAGAGGAGAGGCTGGCTGTGGCTCCAATTCCCTTGAAAAAGGCCTGCCACACCTTGGAGACGAACTGGGGACCACGGTCGGACACGATGTCGGAAGGAATTCCGTGAAGGCGGACGACATGGAGTTCGAGGAGGTCTGCGGTTTCCGCAGCAGAAGGGAGTTTGGGGAGAGGAACAAAGTGGGCTGACTTTGAGAACCGGTCGACCACGGTCAGGATGGTGTCACAGCCCTGAGACACAGGGAGCCCCGTCACGAAGTCCATGGCTATTTGAGACCAGGGCCGACTAGGAATGGGAAGGGGTTGCAGAAGGCCTGCAGAAGGCCTGCCGGAGGACGATGGGAAGCCTTACTCCGAGCACAGATGGTGCAGGCGGCTACAAACTCCCTGACATCCCTCTTAAGGGTTGGCCACCAGAACCTCTGGCTGATGAAGGTCGCTGTCCGGCGCTCCCCGGGGTGACAGGCCACCCGACTAGAGTGACCCCACTCCAACACCTGAGGCCGGACTGCGTCAGGAACAAACTGCCTGTCCGGAGGACCATTACCCGGGTTCGGCTGGGCCTGTAAGGCCTCTCTCACCACGGAGTCGATGGCCCAGGTGACAACACCTACTACCTGGGCAGGCGGAAGGATGGTGTCAGAACTCTCTTGGACAGTAGGGTTTTCGACAGAGAACTGACGGGAAAGCGGATCAGCCTTGACATTCTTGGAGCCCGGGCGGTAAGTGAGTGTAAAATCAAAAGGGCTTAGGAAAAGGGCCCACCGGGCCTGTCTGGAGTTCAGCCTCTTCGCCGTCCGCAAATAGGTCAGATTTTTGTGGTCCGACCACACGACGAACGGCAGCTTCGCTCCCTCCAACCAGTGTCTCCATTCCTTCAGCGCGTCATGGACCACGAGCAACTCCTTGTTACCCACGTCGTAATTCCTCTCAGCAGGCGCATAGCTCCTAGAGAAATAGGCGCACGGATGCATCCTTTGGTCCTCCTCCGACCGCTGGGAAAGAACGGCTCCGATACCTGAATCCGAAGCATCCACCTCCACAATGAACTGTCTCACAGGATCTGGGTGGATGAGCACAGGTGCCGTAGAGAACAGGCCCTTGAGCTTGGAGAAGGCTGCCTCGGCTTCGGGTGTCCAGGAAAAGGGGCGTGAGACGGAGGTCAGAGCATTGAGAGGGGCAGCGATCTGACTGAATCCCCTGATAAAGCGCCGAACAAAACCGATGAAACCCAGGAAGCGTCTCAGATGAGTCCGGTCGGTGGGACGCGGCCACTCCTCCACTGCCCTCACCTTGGCTGGATCAGCACGCATCTGTCCAGCTTCGACTACGTTGCCGAGGTATGTCACAGAGTTCGTGTGGAAAACACACTTTTCGGCCTTGACAAAGAGGCGGTTCTCCAACAGCCGCTGGAGAACTAGACAAACATGCTGGTGGTGGTCTTCCAAGGACCTGGAGAAGATGAGAATGTCATCCAGGTAAACCACCACAAAGATCTTGAGCATGTCTCTTCGAACATCATTCACGAGGGCTTGGAAGACTGCCGGGGCATTGCAGAGACCAAAAGGCATAACCAGGTACTCAAAATGGCCGAGATGGGTGTTGAAAGCCGTCTTCCATTCGTCGCCCTCCCTGATGCGGACTAAGTGATAGGCGTTGCGGAGATCAAGCTTGGTGAACACCCGGGCATGAGTCAGTGGCTCGAAAGTGGAACTGATAAGGGGAAGTGGATACTTATTTTTCACCGTGATGTTATTAAGACCTCGAAAATCAATACATGGCCTCAGGCCCCCATCCTTCTTAGCCACAAAAAAGAAGCCTGCCGCGAGGGGAGAAGACGATGGTCTTATAATGCCTGAGAGCAGGGACTCTGCAATATAGTTGCGCATCGCCTCCTTCTCCGGGAGGGAGAGGTTGTAGAGTCTCCCTTTAGGATGGGGTGCCCCGGGGAGGAGGTCGATGGCGCAATCATATGGCCGGTGAGGGGGAAGGGATAAGGCTTTATCTTTGCTACACACCAGGGCAAGATCATGGTAAGCAGGGGGAACACCAGTGAGATCGGGTGGAGAGGACATGGAACCTGGACCACCGGGAGGAGACCAGGCGGAGCGCAGACAGGCTGCATGGCAAGCAGTGCTCCAACCCAAGATCCGACCAGAGGCCCAGGAGATGTGCGGTTCATGCCTCTCCAACCAGGGTCTACCCAACACCAGGGGCGCAGTGGGAGCATGAAGAACTAAAAAGCGGATGGACTCGGAGTGGTTACCCGAAAGAGTGAGCGTGAGAGGCTCAGTGGAATAAGAGATTTTACCCAAGGAGTGCCCGTCGATAGCCCGGGGTGACAGAGTGCGGTCCAGGGGAACTAAAGGGATGCCCGCCTGGCGAGCTAAGGAGATGTCCATGAGGCTTTCGTCCGCACCGGAATCAATGAGGGCACTAACAGACAGCGTTTCTTGGTCCCAGGAGAGAGTAGCGGGAAAAAGACGGTTGGGACTATTCTTGGGCTGAGGAGAAGTTGCCTTGCTCAACAGGATAGCCCCTACTGGCGAGCTGGACCTTTTGGGCGGGTCGGACAGGCTCGGATGTAATGTCCCAACTCCCCACAGTAGAGACACAGCTGGTTGGACATTCTGTTCTCTCTCGTCTCGTGAGAGGCGCGAACGGTCAATCTCCATGGGTTCTGCAGGCCCGGATGTAGTAGGGGGAAGCATGAGTGAATGGGGGTCTGGACTTGCTGTATAAAACGACACCATGGGACACCGAAGCAGAGCGGCTGGGCCTGCGTTGGTCAGCACGGCGCTCATGGAGTCGGGTGTCCATCTTGAGCGCCAGGGATACGAGCTCGTTGAGGGTTGTTGGACTGTCACGGACAATAAGATCCTTAATGGAATCATTCAGACCTTTGCGATATGCACTCAGCAGGGCGTGGTCATTCCAACGGCTCTCCGCCGCAAGGATGTGAAACTGCAGTGTATACTGGGCCACAGAACGTGACCCCTGGCGGATAGCTAGCAAACGGCTCGAAGCGTCTTGGCCGTCTGCAGGGTGATCAAACACAGCTTGAAACTCACTCTTGAATTGACTGAAGTTGATGGCAAAGGCTGGGTTGTTCCCTACTGCGGCAATAGCCCCGCTGAGGGCGTCGTCGACCAACAAAGACATGACCAGGGCAATCATCGACCCATCTCGAAGGCTGATGAGTAAAAAGTAACTCACATTGGGCCAAGAAGCCCTTGCTCTGATCAAAATCTCCATTGAATGGCCTAGGACTGACTAAGCCGGGCTCTGAATGAGCTTGCTGGTGGGCAGGAAGGACTGGGTTTGCAGGCAGGTTGGAAGAACTGGGGCTAGGGCCTCTGCTGGTGGAGACTTGGTCTCTAAGGTCATCCAAGGACCGTTGTATGCCAGACAAGGCCCCTGATAAGGAGTTAATCTGGGACGAAAGGGCAGTCACAGTACCCACCGTGGACTGAGATGTCTTCTCAAGATCCGCAATCTGGGATTGGACAGTGGGGAAGGCCTTCTTTAATTTCTGCTGCAGTGCGGAAAGCTTAGTAGCTTGACCAAACACCAGCTCCCGTAATTTTGGAGGTATCTCTGCCCCTGGAGCCCCGGCTTGGCTCATGTTGGCTTAGACGTTCTGTTAGGCTCACTCGAGAACAGAAACAGCCAAATGTGCCAGGGACCCCAAAAGCAAAGACACTGAGACTGAAGTTGCAAAACAAAGGATTTAATGGGTAAACTCAATCCGGGGGAGGTGGATGGAACGGTGGAGCGGGAGGACACTGGATTGACTGGAGGGAGCCTGGAACACAAGGAAAGAACAGTTAGAACCAAAAATAGCAGATCCACAAAATCTCACAAACACCAGAGCCTAAACTTTCGGCTGCAGGTACTTGCCACAGTAGTGAACGTCTAAGCGCCGGGTGTCGTCTCTCAGCAGCTTATGTAGGCAGCCCTTGATTCTGATGGTGGAGCAGCTGGGCTGATTGGAATCAGCCACAGCTGTGCTGGCTGCTGGCTGAGGGGCTTGTGGCACAACAGTATCGGCCCCCTGCTGGCGCTTATCTAGAGTTTTTGTCTGAATTTTCAGATTTCCTTTCTGGATTATTGATCAGTACAGATAAATTCATCATAGTGGGTGATTTTAATATTCATATGGATGTTGAAAGCGATAATCTTAAATTAGCTTTCAATTCTCTTCTAGAATCAATGGGTATCTCACAAAAAGTGGACGGGCCGACGCATTGTTTTGATCATACTCTCGATCTCGTTCTCACCTACGGTGTTGAAACTGATGATCTGTTGGTGTCACCTGTAAACTCCCTTTTATCCGACCATTATTTAATAACGTTTGAATTGAAGGTTGTTGATGTTGAAGTGCAGGGCCGGAGGTATTATTTTAGCAGATGTTTGTCTGATGAAGCTATTGCTAAATTTAAGGAGGCCATTGCTCATCTTGCGACAGTGGAAAATAGTGAAGCCTCTACTGAAGCAATAGAGGCCAGTGACCTGGGTTCTACCTCTGATGTTGATGTTGATTTTCTTGTTAGTAACACTGCTGATCTGCTGCACTCAGCTTTAGATGAAGTTGCTCCTTTGAAAAGGAGGGTTTCTTGCCACAGGAGCTTAACTCCCTGGTACAATTCAGATATTCGCATGTTGAAACAAAGCGTGCGTAAAATGGAAAGGAAGTGGCACTCTTGTAAGTCTGTAGACTTCTATCGTGAATGGAAAGATATTCTAATAGTATATAAAAAAGCCATTCGCAAAGCAAGAACAGCTTATTATTCAACGTTGATAGAGGATAACAAAAGTAACCCACGTTTTCTGTTCAGCACTGTAGCCAGGCTGACAAAGAGTCACAACTCTGTGGAGCCGTGCATTCCTGCAGCTCTCAGTAGTGAAGACTTTATGAGCTTCTTTAACAGTAAAATCACGAGAATTAGAGAAGAAATCAACCAGCCGGTTGTGGGCGTTTCTTCAGCTTTAGCGACTTCCCTAGGCTGTGACTTGACTCTAGAGTCTAGACTGTTTTGATCCTATAGACCTCCCTGAGCTGACTTCACTCGTTAATAGAGCTAAGTCTACCACATGTATGTCAGATCCCATCCCGACTCGACTATTCAAAAATGTTTTTTCTCTTATTGGTGCGACAATACTGGACCAAATCAACCTATCCCTAAGCTTAGGATATGTACCACAGGTTTTCAAAGTGGCAGTAATTAAACCTTTACTTAAAAAACCTTCTCTTGACCCAGAAACCTTAGCTAATTATAGGCCAATTTCTAACCTTCGTACCTTCGTATCTAAAATTCTGGAAAAGGCAGTTTCAAGCCAGTTATGTGACTATTTGTATAGAAATGATCTGTTTGAAGTCTTTCAGTCAGGGCTCAGAATGCATCATAGCACAGAGACAGCACTGGTTCGAGTCACGAATGACCTTCTTATGGCCTCAGATAAGGGATTAGTGTCCATATTGGTTCTACTGGACCTCAGTGCTGCTTTTGACACTGTTGATCATGGCATTTTACTGCACAGGTTAGAGCATGTTGTTGGGATTAAAGGGACAGCTCAACGTTGGTTTAAATCAGGGGTTCTTAACCTTTCTGACCTTGGGGCCCAATTTTTTCAGTACAGAGTGGCCCGGGGCCCATTAAATATAAACACTGTATAGCAGGGGTATTCAACTTTAAGAGGTCCATTAAGAGAAAATGTACTCAAGCGAAGGTCCAGAACATCATAATATATATATATATATATATATATATATATATATATATATATATATATATATATATATATGTATGTGTGTGTGTGTGTATATATTCAAGTAGCCTCATAGTTGTATCAACATCTGCATCTGACTGTTATATTAAAAAAAGTACATATTTGCCAATTAACATGTTTAACTTGAATTAAACATATTTTTTTCTCTTAAAAATAAAGTAGATTTTATTTTATTTTTCAAATGCTATCTTATTTTATTTCTCTACCAGCAGTTTGAATTTCCCCTTTTCTTTGTTAATTGTCTCAACACATTTTTATACTAAATTAATATAAACACATCTTAACAATTTAACAGTTTTGCAGTTTTTATTTCTTCCCCTTAATCTTATGCCCCACACTTTCTGTTGTTCAGTGAGGAAACTGAGCTCTAACTTCTCCTGTCAGAACTAAATCTGGGCTGGATGGTGTCAGGTTCTCATATGCATGTGGAGGTGCTCATTGATGAGCCTGAAACGATATTTAGTTTTAATTATGTTCACTGTGGAGAAAGCTGCTTCACAGCTGTATCAGGATTTTTTAAGATGGTCAGTTTATTTTTCTGTGACTTCAGTTCAGACTTGAGTGGATATGTTGGATGAAAAACTTTGTGTTTTGTTTCAGTGGCGTTTCACTTTCGCACTTTGAACGCCACGGTCTCTGAACGTATGAGACACTGGTTTTGTCCCAGTGGGAAGACTGAACAGGATGAATTTGTCCATTCCGGGTTGCATATTTAAAAATACAGCGAGGAAAAAACTTAGTTTGATTTTACTTTAAGTTATTTACATTAATAAGTTGTCAGGACTCAGTGTGTCGGGTTCATCCGAGCCTGATCAACTGCGACGGGCACAGCCCGCACCGCAGCTCTCTGGTCGCGCTGCAGCAGTTACTTTCTGATGCTTTTTCGAACAGTCCAGTCCAGCAGACACGACAGCCCACGCATCTACATCTACCATCCTTCAGCAGTAACGACGGAGCCCACCGCCCGAGCGGCAGCCTCAGCCGACCTCCCCGGCCATATGTTAATCAGGTTTGTAAAATAGGGTTTTTCCATCTCCGTAATATTGCAAAAATTAGGAAAATTCTCTCGCAGAGTGATGCAGAAAAACTAGTTCATACGTTTGTATCTTCTAGACTGGATTACTGTAATGTGTTGTTACAGTTTTTCACAATTGTTTAAACACATTTATTGGAACATCAGACACAATGTGCACAACCTGAAACTCATGTTTCAGGTGGCTTAACCAATCCTGTTGAAATCCAAGCACATTTACTGCTCTAGACTCAAATTCCCATTCCATACCACACATTTCTCACAACACTACACACAATTCCCAATATCCTGCACACTCTTCCTGAATTCCCTCTCTTGCTGTTCACACAGAACACACAGTCAATCACATTTCTAAACTCCAAAGGCTGTTGTGCAATATGCAATCAGCAATTTGCCATTGAAATCATATTCATTGATGAAGCGGGGTTCAACCTTGTAAAAAGAAGGCGCCGAGGGAGGAATATCATTGGCCAGCGTGCCATCACACAGGTCCCTGGCCAACATGGAGGGAACATAATGTTTGCTGCCATCAATCACCACGGCGTCCTCCATCACCATGCCACCCTTGGCCCCTACAACACTGCACTTCTTCTAGCATTCCTGGACCAGCTCTACAATATCATTGTCCAGCCAGACCAGATGGAGGACACAGAGGTGGTCAGGTTCGATCTGGGACAATGTCAGTTTCCACCGGGCTGCTCTGGTCCGTGAGTGCTTCAGGGTCCATCCAGAAGTTGATGTTCTATATCTCCCTCCATACTCTCCCTCAACCCAATTGAGGAGTTTTTCTCTGCCTGGAGATGGAAGGTATACGAGAGAAATCCTCAGACACGGATCCCACTGCTGCAGGCCATGGAGGACGCATGTGGCGATGTCACTGCTGAGGCCTGTCAAGGCTTCATGCTTGGCCAGGGAGAACATCGCCTGCGACGTGGATGAGGTCCTGTGGCCAGCCAGGGATGAAAGGCAGGATGCAGCCTAATACTTTTGTTCTGTTTCTATATTCTGTCAAGTTTTCATCCACAGCTTGCTGTGATGTCCAGTGGACTGCACATTTTGAGTCCAAATACTGTAAAATATTATTTGTTGTTACAGTAAAGAATTGTGTAATTTCTATTTGAGTAGCCTATACATAAGAATACTATATGGTGATATATTACATCCAACAGCTGAAGGTGTAACACTGAGGCATTCATATAGTGTTTTCCATTCATACTATAGTGTCTTCCATTCTGCACATCAGTGTTCAGTGGCTGCTTAGAAATGTCTACTCAAATGATATATGTGTTTAGCATTTGAGAAGGAAATACCATTTAGTGAAGAGTTAACACTGTTTTGAAGGTAGAGTGTGCTTTTGCAAGAGAAGTGTAGGATTTTGCATGTTGTGTGTGAGTTTTGTAATTTTTGTTTAGAGTTTTGAGAAAGTGAGGTAGTATATCAGGAAATGTGTTTAAACAATTGTGAAAAACTGTAACAGGATGTCCAAGTAATTTGCTGAATAGGCTCCAGCTGATCCAGAATGCAGCAGCACGAGTGCTGACAGGAATCAGCAGGAGAGACCACGTCTCTCCAGTGTTAGCGTCGCTCCATTGGCTACCTGTAAAATTCAGAATTCAATTTAAAATTGTATTACTTGCATATAAAGCCCAAAACGGCTTAGCTCCGCAGTATTTACAAGATTTGATAGTGCCTTAAGTTCCTGGCAGAGCCCTCCGCTCCCAGGGTGCAGGTTTACTCGTAGTTCCTAGAGTATCTAAATGTAGATTTGGAGGGCGGGCGTTCTACTATCAGGCACCATTACTTTGGAACCAACTTCCAATCTGGGTTAAGGAGGCTGACACCACCTTCACCTTTAAAACTAAACTTAAAACCTTTCTGTTTAGTAAAGCCTATAGTTAGTGTTTAGTAAACCTCTAGCTCAGTGATTCTTAACCATAGGGCCGCGGCCCACACTTGGGCCGCGAGCGCCATCTAGTGGGCCGTGAAAGAAAATCAGTTTTGTACGTGTGGGCCGCGAGGGCCGCGGGACT
This sequence comes from Cololabis saira, assembly GCF_033807715.1. Lineage (NCBI taxonomy): Eukaryota > Metazoa > Chordata > Actinopteri > Beloniformes > Belonidae > Cololabis > Cololabis saira. The sequence continues at coordinate 1,964,596 of NC_084599.1, read as the reverse complement.
GCATAGCAACTCCCGACCAAATGAGGAGAAGAAGACACTCAGCTAGCTGTACGTGTAATAGTAAGAGAAATGGTGTGTATTTATAGAGAAAATCCTTCATTTTGCACAGAGTACGTTTCTCTTATATAATAGATCCATGGTACGTTTAGATCCGCCAGGATCAGGGATCGATTACTTGGGTCTGCGCCCAGAGCGAGCGAGCGCGGCATGATCATTTATGCCGGCGCGTCCCCGCGGCCGGGGAGGTCGGTGCCGCTCGGGCTCACCAATGAGCACCTTCACATGTGTATGAGAACCTGACACCATCCAGACCAGATTTAAAGTCCTGTCAGGAGAAATTAGAGCTCAGTTCTCTCACTGAACGACAGAAAGTGGGGACATAAGATTAAGGGGAAGAAATAAAAACTGCAAAACTGTTCAATTGTTAAGATGTGTTTATATTCATTTATTATAAAAATGTGTTGAGACAATTAACAAAGAAAAGGGGAAATTCAAACTGCTGGTAAAGAAATAAAATAAGATAGCATTTGGAAAATAAAATAAAATCTATTTTATTTTTAAGAGAAAAAAATATGTGTAATTGAAGTTACACATGTTAATGGGCAAATATGTACTTTTTTAATATAACAGTCAGATGCAGATGTTGATACAACTATGAGGCTACTTGAATGCATGTATAAAAATATATATATATATATATATATATATATATATATATATATATATATATATATATATATATATATATATATATATATATATATATATATATATATATTTATTATGATGTTCTGGACCTTCGCTTGAGTAAATTTTCTTTAAATGGACCTCTTAAAGTTGAATACCCCTGCTATACAGTGTTAATATTTAACGGGCCCCGGGCCATTCTGTACTGAAAAAATTGGGCCCCAAGGTCAGAATGGTTAAGAACCCCTGCTCTAGCTGGTGTTGGTAAATCTGTAGGTAGTGTAAACTCTAGTGTGTTAGAGTCAGTAGTCATAGTTGCAGCTATAGAACAAAACTATAATAGTTAGTCTCAAATATAGCTTCGCGGTAGATATGCTGCTATAGGCTTATGCTGCAGGGCGGCACCGACATGATCCGCTGGGCGGTGCCTCTCACCCTTCTTCTCTTCTCCTTTTCCCTGCCTCTCTTCTCCATTACCATTTTTATTTATTATAAATATCCCCCCCCCCCCCATCCCCATCCCCGGTCATCCCGCTGCTGCTTCCACCTGCCTGCTGTGTGCTGCTGACGTCCCTGACTCCCCCAGTCTGGCCTTTGGCAGGAGGGTCCCCCCTTATGAGCCTGGTCCTGCTCAAGGTTTCTTCCCTCCTAAAGGGGAGTTTTTCCTTGCCACTGTTTGGCTTAAGGCTTTTCTCCCACTATGCCATTGTTTATATAATAATTTCTCGGGGGTTTATGTTTATATTTATGTTTATGTTCATGTTCTGGATCTCTGGAAAGCGTCTAGAGACAACATCTGTTGTATTAGACGCTATATAAATAAAATTGAATTGAAAATTGAAAAAATTGAATGAACTGTTGGTCTGTTGGTCAGAATCGGGCTGGATCCAGAATTTTGGGCCAGATCTCAACTCTTATTATCAGTTGAGGAATTGTGGGCTTTGGATCCAGACCCTAGTGGTTAGTAGAGGATCTCTAGATCAGAATCAGAAAGAAGTTTATTGTCAAGTAGTTTAAAACACACAAGGAATTTGTTTTGGTGATTGGTGCAATACAAAAGAACAAATAAAATTAAAAGAAATCGGTCTGGATCAAGCCCCAAGAGGTTTTTCTACCATTTTTGTAAGTATATGTTTTTCACACATTCAATTCATTTAAATTCAATTCTATTATGTATTTATATAGCGTCTATTAATCTTCGTCTGGTAATGTCAGTTTTACCATGTAATTTTAAAGTATCAAAACCAGCTCCCCTTAATATATCAGTTTAAAATTTACTTATTTCTCATGACAACTATATAATCAATGGTTTTATTAACCTGACTGTATCAATCGTAGTCAAGAATCAGATGCTGCAAGTAATTTGATTGTTAGCATTAATGTTTGAAAAACTACAATTGCATGAATTAGCTTTCATGAAATTCTGTCATGCTGTCTGCTACATGGGAATTAAAGTTCTCTGTTTTAGTTTCTAGTAGTGACAGTACTGATACTGACTGTGTGTAACTTACTTAGTAGGCTATGCAGACAAATATGCTAGGTTGGTGTAAGATGAGCTGTCAGGATATCAATGCTGGTGCTGACTTGTAGGATAGATGCTGACCCTGAGACAGTTGCTGCCAAACTCTGCCCGTTAACACGAGACAACTCTCAAACAGTTATTCAAAGCCTCGGAATAGTATATTCATGTCCCAGACCTGACAGAGGGATCAAAGAGAAATAACAGGGTAAGTTGTTATTATAAATGTTTTCAGCTTGTTACCACTTAAAATAAAAAGAGAATTACATGTATCTTGAATTACAACAAATAACTCTGAATGAATAAAATGGTCTTGATAATCATGTGTAGTTTAACTGCAATGTGCCAGGGCATGTGAATGACGTGTCCATGATACTGTCTAATACTGTAACAATCAACAACTGTCTTCTATTCTCCAGATGTCTCACGAGACAGTTGTTGAAAAAAGAAGTAAAAAGAAATGCCAAGAACTTCCCTGTTTGACTTGTTCATCATTAGGTGGACACATCGCAAACAACACTCACAATAAGAAGACTTCATTTGACAACATTTATTCTTGTATGGAACTGTGTACAGATAGCAATGACAATGGAATCATTTATTTGAACCCTCAAACACCAAATAGTTCTCTTGTGGAGATTTTTGCTGAGCCAGCAGAAGAAACAGAAATATATGATAAACAAGCACACAACACAGCCTTGTTACAATGCACTAAATACACTGAAACCAATAAAATATTTGACCCTAATGACTTACTTTTGGGTGCATTGTATCGAAAGGAAAGAAACTTTCTCAAACATATAAAAAGCCAAAGTGATGTTTCATCCAAACAGGTAAATGAGAAATATTGTTCAAACAAAAGTGACAATAAGATTGAAAAAAAGAATGTAAATAGTTCTTCTGTTAAGAATCTACTTCAAATACAGGATGATGTCAAAGTCCCTGGACTTTTGATTGGATTGAAAAAACAGTGTGCAAGCGAACCAGAAGACCGCCCCTTCAAATGCATGCACTGCCACTGGGCTTTCAAGAAACTTTGCAACCTACAGAGTCACCTACAAACACACACTGGCCTCAAGCCACATGTATGTGATATATGTGGCAAAGCTTATTCTCATCAGGGAACACTGCAGCAGCACAAGCACCTGCACACAGGTGAAAGACCATATCAGTGCCCCTTCTGTGTAAAAACATATATCTGGTCCTCAGATTACCGGAAACATATTCGCACACACACTGGTGAAAAGCCTTACATCTGTGACACTTGTGGAAAGGATTTCATCCGCTCCTCTGACCTGCGGAAGCATGAACGAAACATGCACATCAATGACAAACCTTTTCTATGTACACACTGTGGCAAGACCTTCAACAAACCTCTATCCTTGAAGCGTCATGAGCGGAAGCACTTGGGTGAAAAGCCTTTCTCCTGCCCTGATTGTGGAAAAGCATTCACCCTTGCCAGTCGCATGGCAGAGCACCAGAAAATTCACAAAGGAGTGCGTCCATATGTATGCTCTGTGTGTTCAAAATGTTTCACTAAATCCTCAAACCTGACAGAGCATGAGGCTATTCACAGTGGAGTGAGGCCTTACATGTGTACAGAGTGTGGTGTGGCGTTTACCATGGCTTCCCGCCTGGCTCGTCACCAGATCGTCCACAGCAAACAGAAACCCCATAGTTGTATGGGTTGCAGCAAAAACTTCAGCCATCTTTTACAACTGAAGATTCATCAGGAAAAAAACTGTGCCGGGAGGATCTTTGTCTGTGTAGAGTGTAACAAATCTTTTCAGTGTGCCACAAAGCTTAAACAGCATGTGCTGAAACACAGGGACAAAAGTGTGTGAATCTATTTAAAGGCTGAATAAATCCATCCCTTTGCTGGAACATTCTACCATATATCTAAATATTTGAAAATATAGCTGTATTTTTAAAATGTATCCGGAGACTTTGAACCCATTCAGTGATTAAGGGCAACAGGTTATGTTGTATAAGTGAATACATGTATTTATGATTATTGCAACTGTTCTTTCCATCCCTTTTCCACAACACAGTGCTGGGTACCAAGCACCATGTTGTGGAATTAATATTTCCATGAGCACAACATTGATAACTGACAGTGTGATATGAAACTGGTAACAAGACTTACAGGCCAATTTTTAAGTAAAAATGCACATTCAGTTAAGGGATTATGCAGTGATATACAATTCAAGTAATTGTACATGTGGTGTCTGAGGTGGTACACACCTACCTACTCTAAGTAAAGTGTCCTTACTTGAGAGTGGTATTGTGCAATGTATGGATACACAGGGAATTAAACACTAAACAATGGCAACAGTGACCTCATACAGGTGACGACTGCTGTAGTATCCATTTTTAGATAACAAGCTGTCTATTTTTCTTACAAATTGAACATTGTTACATTTTCTTCGGCGCAAAGTGGTAGTTACATCTGGTGAGCTGTGGGCAGATATAGCATTCTTTTTTACTTCACAAACAAACAGCAATAATCAAAGATCAAAGCAGTCACAATATTTATAGGTCACATCTTCAGGTTTTACAAAATCCCCTTTTAAATGTTTTGGTGATGTCTTGTTAAAGTTATGATATTTGTAAACTGGCAGTGGTAATAATTGCATGGAACTCACAATGAACATTTTTCTGTGAACTGTGACATATTTTATTGATAATGGATATTACGTTAAATAAAAAAATCTATTTGGTTTTTTAAATTTCAAAATTATGCTTTTTGCTCAACCATATTGACGAAAATAAAAAAATAAATAATCAGCTTGCCGAAGTTGCGCTGAAAAAGGGATATAACGCACTATATTGCATATTCTTTACATTTTAACTGAAATTAAGAAAAAAAGCTGTCAAAATGTGCTGAGTTGTAAAGGTTAAAAAAGAAACATTCATGTGATGAGTAAAATTACACGTTTCGATAAATGTACAACAGATAAAATTATATTAATGTTTTAGCTCCAGAGAAAAAGATGTGTATAGCAGTACATGTCGGAATTCACTCTGTATTCTTTGTTATTGACTTTGCTTCATTTTAATCATATTGTTTGTATGTTTAAAAGAAAATCAAATAAACACCAACAATGCAAATCTGTCAAGATACCATTTAATTGTAAAAATTGTGAAAAAGTGAAATGATGATTTCAATTTTTACCAAATGTCTAACAGTCAGAAATCATGTAAAACATCATAATCATTAAATGATATTTTGAAATTTAAAGTAAGGATATGAGCAATTTATGTAAACATTAAAGATTTTTATTTTTAGTTGAATTTCAGTCTTTTTTATATCTTTTCTTTACTGTTTTCTCTCCATAAATCAGTTTGAACTTGGTTATACTTGGTTATACTATTTGCTTATGCTGGGACACTTTATTTACAGACAGAATGCTGTGACACACATGCTGCTTCTCTGCATGTGTGAATTCCTGGCTAGGGTGTCCTGCTCACACTTGAGTACTGCAGACTAATCGTAAAAGAAGATGGCACCTGCCATGTTGTCACTTGAGAGGCACTATTTGGAACTACAGATGGCAAATGTGGAATTTTTCAATATGTACTGTACTTGTTAGTTTTTTAATTTCTAATTATCTTGCCATATGTTACACTAGTGGTAATGCCATGAAATATGAACAATCATAGACTGTGGATACAGGTTTTAATATTTTATGATGGACTAGTTAGAATTTCCTTAAAGGGAAAGTTCTGTTTTTTACAACCTGGACCTTATTTCTGGCATTTTTTATGGTCGTATACTCACCCGGGCAGGTTTAGGTGTCATTTGGAGTCCTTCGGAAGATATTAGGAGTTTTTTGCGAGCCGCTTCTCCATATAATGGTAGCGAATGGGGGCACAGCGGGACACAGACGATGCAGCGTCTAAATAACACATGATTGCCGCGAAACTCGTTCATTTCTTTTATGAATCACTAGATCTGCTTCTGTGCATCTTCCAGGACCTGTTGTCTACATCCGGGGCTGTGTGTGTAACAAATAAATCCGTTTGTAAACAAAACCTCTGACCTGCATGACGTAATTTCTGTCATCGTTCTATTTTCCAGTCTCATAAAATGCAGGGCGTCTTTAATCCATTGAGAATGAGAGGTAGGGTAAGGGCGTTTCCACCGCATCAGAATGGCACGTCTTGCTAACAATGTGAGAAAGGCAACAAGCTCCGCAAAGTGGGACGGCAGTGAAAGGCCAGTGGGTAGGACACCAAACAGGGCGAGTAGTGGCGAGGGTCGGATGTTGGCAGATGTGATAGCTGACAGGGAGTTAAAAACGCAATCCCAGAACGGAGCAAGGGTGGGGCAAGACCAGAGCATGTGACTGAGATGAGCTGGACCTAGATGACATTTGTCACAGTTTGGGTCGATGTCAGGGTATATATGAGCCAGCTTAGTCTTAGACCAGTGAACTCTATGCACCACTTTACACTGTAGAACTCCATGGCGAGCACAAATAGACGAGGAGTGAACCCTACTCAGAGCCTGCTCCCAGGTGGCAGGATCTATATCTTCACCAAGTTCTACGGACCAGGCATTGCGAAAGGTGTCAGAGGCTACAGTCCGACTATTGAGAAGAGTACTGTATAATATTGAAATCGAGCCTTTGCGGCTGGGCTCAATATCCAATAGTGTATCAACAAGAGTAGAAGGAGGAAGAGCAGGGAAGCCAGGAAAATTAATGCGAACAAAATCTCGGACTTGCAAATACCTAAAGAAATGGGTGCGACTCAAATTGAAAGCCTCGGCCAGCTGGTCGAAGGAAGCAAATGTGCCACTGATGTAAAGCTGTTTTAGTGAAACAATCCCTTGATCTCTCCAGATCAAAAAAGCTCTGTCAATAACAGATGGAGTGAACAGAGGGTTAGAATTTATATATACATACATATATATATATATATATATATATATATATATATATATATATATATATATATATATATATATATATATATAACACACATTCATACATACTGTAGGTTAACAGGGCTATATAGAGAGTTTGGTTGCTTACATATCTCTGTTCAAGTCCTGCACAAACTTGTCAGCCTCCGAACCGGACTGGATCCAGGTCTTTTCACCGTTGGGGAGAGTTTAGCTGGATACAGCAGAGCTGGCTTGTACCCGCGCTTGTAAAGTTCAGCCATGGAGTTTTTATACTCAGCTCTCTGCTTCAACACCTCGCCGCTGTAGTCTTCATAGAGCCGGATCCTGTGCTCCTTGTAGAATAGCTCACCCCGCTGTTCTGTATTGCACTTGTGTTTTCTCAATAAAGCTTGTAAAAAAAAAAAAGCGCTGTCTGGTCAAGGGCGCACCGTCCCAGGGGTCCGCATCGTCCCGTTAATGTTGTTTCCTTGCTTCACAGCCGTATGGGGACACTAAGTGGCCAGGCTGTCCACAACCTCAGCAGGTCCTTGGCCGTGGCCTATTCTGCCGTCTTCCCTGCAGGGAGGCTGCTAGGACTATGTGTTGTCGTGCCCATTTCAGGCCCGCTTGTGGCCCTCACCTTCGGTGAATTGTCCATGATGACCCCCCGGGGGCCCACGCACAGTATCTCCCTCTCTGAGGCCAGCTCCTAAAGCCTCCAGGAGAGACCTGGGGTGAGTCAGCAACGTCTGGACAGTCGGCAGCAGTGCTTGGAGGAAGTGGTCCCAGGCTAATTCACTCTGGATGGCAGGGTGCAGGGCCGCCGCAAGGGGTGTGCGAACCGTGCGACCGCTCGGGGCCTCGCGCTATGGGCCGTTTTTTTTTTTTTTTTTTTTTTTCAAAAAAAAAAATTTTTTCAATTTTTTTTTTTTCGTTTTTTTTTCTCGTTTAATCCCTTATAAATATCAACAGTCACGTTCCATTACAAACCTAAATGTGTACTAGTCTGTGCATATCAATAAATATATGTGCAATGATGACGCGTGTCTGTTGTTCCATACAACTGATCAGACCAAGCACAGACACAAGCTGCTCTGATCCAGACGGTGGAGTTGGAACAAACTGTCACACAATGTCGAGAGAACGAGACAGATTCAGGAAATTTCCATCAGGGGATGAAAAAACAAAAAAAACTAAAGAAAATGAAAGAGTTGAATGCCTCTCTGAAAGGCTTGTTTGATAAATTTGTTACAAAAATCACCAATCCGACCGGGTCTCAACCAGCCGTGGGGCCCCGCATCGAGGCAAACCAAATGATGATGAGGCAGGGGAAGGTATCCAGTATTTTTATAATTGGAGAGTTAAAATTGCGCATATAGACACCCGATCCGACCCGAAAAACCCAAAAAATTTCGCGAGGGCCCCCCCCGGCCATTTCGCACAGGGCCTCGCAAGTCTCCCAGGCGGCTCTGGCAGGGGGCATATGGGCATAGGTGGAGTGAACCAGCCCCTCAATGTCGTTGGCGAGATCGCTGAGTGGCTGTCTGTCCGGGTTGTCGTTGTCTGCTGCACTGCTCAGAACGGAGAAGGTTAGTCGCTGTCAATAGTCCAAAACGCGTTTTTAATGCGCCCACTAATGGCCCTTTTGCACTAGTCTCGCTTTACCTCGGTTCTACCCGCCAAGGCCCCGTTTTGCCCTTTTGCATTAGGGCTAAGACGGGTAGAGCCGCTCCAAGCCGATACATTTTTCTGTAACCATTCTAGTGAGGTTCTATCAGGGCTGAGCAGGGACTATTTCCGACGTCACCACCCTCTGCGCCAGTGATTGGTCGGGGGGCGGGGCCGTCACCATCCTCCACGCCTCTGATTGGTCGGGGGCGGGGCCGTCACCACCCTCCACGCCTCTGATTGGTCGGGGGCGGGGCCGTCAAATGTTTGAATCAGGAAGCGGGAGTCAGCGCGAGGCGACTTGCGGCTCGCAGCGATTTTATTATACAGCACAAACGTCTGTTTGGTGATCCAACTCTGAGGTGCAGATGTTCATAAACCGGGTGGCTGTCGAGAAAATTAAAAAAGGGATGTAGCCGGGCTGTTTTTTTCTCAGCCGCTCGCAGCTCCAGCTGATTTCTCATCTGCGCCGACACAAACAAAGGTGTTGCGCAATCGAGTACGTCACAGCAGCTTCACCCCAACCCCCCCCACTTCTCCCCTGGCTGTGGAAAAACACACGGGTGGAGCCGCGTCGAGCCGCGCCGAGCCGAGCCGGGCTGAAGCGAGACTAGTGGAAAAGTGGCATAAAGCGTCATAATCGCTCCTATCATCAGGGCTTAGAAGCAGCAGACTTGACAGTGCATCACCGGTCAGACACATCGCTGGTTGGGGTCTTTTACTTCAGTGGACCACTTGCTGGCCCAAGCTAGCAGTTCGAACTGGGCATGAAAGCCCCCCAATTGGCCTTGCCATCGTATCTGGGCGTCTTGATTGGGGGCAGTGCACCCCTGTGTGTGTCCTGTCCCTCATCGGGGCAGCTAGACCGATAAAAGCCCGCCTCAGCAGCCATTGAAGCAGTCATTTTTCTCACCTGCTCTCTGTCCTCGGGCGCTCCGCAAGCCCCAGCGGTGGCAAACTGATCCAGCTTGTCAGCCTTCTCCTGTTTAATTTTCGGACGGACTGTTGGCAGCATTATCTCCAATTTCGTCTCGTCAGCTTTACTTCTGACACCAGTGTAACGTCTCAACCAACTCACCGAGACGTTCCCAGCTTAGAGTTGTTTATTAAACAACTATAAAGGTTACTGTGGGCCGTAACCAACGCCAACCAACAACAACAACAACAAAAAGACGTTTTCTCCTCACTTACTCCTCTTTTTTTGTCTCTCACAGCAACCACCAACTGCTCCGTTGCACCCGTTATTTACCATCACCATGGTAACTCTCCGCACGTGAGGCCTGCCAGAGACGTTCAATAAACGAGACAGCCCACTACGGTTCGGTTTCCTGTATCTGTGACTAGGAGACCGGAAGTAGGTCCTGAGTCTATTGAGTCCTATGGGAAAAGTGAACGTGAGCACAGATTATTACCAATTCCTTCGCCCCATAACCTAAGTAAATATGGGACCCATTTTTCAAAAGCCACAACCCTTCTGAACATTCTGACACCAAAATGGCAATTTTCAGACCGACAGATTAGGAGAAAATTAACTTTGTTTGAGACCACAAAGGGGGGGGCGACCACGCCCACTTAGGAGACCGGAAGTGTATACCATTTTATACCATTGGCAGTAACGGTAATGTGCTATCTTCTGTATAAAGGATCTTTGGGCCTGCATGGACACCTGGACAACACAACACTTCTAAACTGAACAGAACAGAACAGTTAAACATTCCAGTTCGTTACACTCACTCACTCATCTTCTCCCGCTTTATCCGTTACCGGGTCGCGGGGGCAGCAGCCTCAGCAGGGATGCCCAGACTTCCCTCACCCCAGACACTTCCTCCAGCTCTTCCGGGGGGAGTCCGAGGCGTTCCCAGGCCAGCCGAGAGACATAGTCTCTCCAGCGTGTCCTGGGTCTTCCCCGGGGTCTCCTCCCGGTGGGACATGCCTGGAACACCTCCCTAGGGAGGCGTCCAGGAGGCATCCGGTACAGATGCCCAAGCCACCTCAGCTGACTCCTCTCAATGTGGAGGAGTAGCGGCTCGACTCCGAGCTCCTCCCGGGTGACCGAACTCCTCACCCTATCTCTAAGGGAGCGTCCAGCCACCCTGCGGAGGAAACTCATCTCGGCCGCTTGTATCCGCGATCTTGTCCTTTCGGTCACTACCCAAAGTTCATGACCATAGGTGAGGGTAGGGGCGTAGATTGACCGGTAAATCGAGAGCTTCGCCTTTCGACTCAGCTCCCTCTTCACCAGGACGGTCCAGTACATCGACCGCATTACTGCGGACAGTTACAGTTACAGTTGCAGTTCGTTACAATATTTGAAAAACTACAAAACATTATGGTACACCATAAGAAAATCAGAGAGGAAAATCAAATGTTAATACAAACTTTATTATATCATGCACAATATTTTTCAGCCAAAGGAACATTTGTCTGAAACCACAGAGGTAGGAGAGAAATGCATACTCAAGAGTCCCTACAGTCTTTTTTATACTCAAAAAGGAGGAGTTCTTGTTTTTCTGAGTGGGTGTCTCCAGTCACATCTGTCTGAGCCAGACACCAATAAAAATGTAAACATCTAAACATGTCAGTTCTAAATGATCTCTTCCTTTTGATTGTTTTTACTTGGGAAACTCAGCAAAAAAGTTGAAACAGTCAGGACTTTAAAAAGCAGGACGGTTATGGGAATGATTTCTTTACAGTTTGGAAGAGCTCCAAAGTTATATTGCTTCACATAAACTACATAGGACATAAATCCATGGGTCGCACCAGACCCCAGGGTCCGGCTGTGAGGGCACCTGTCCTGGAAGTCTTCTCCAGCCAGAGGTTGTGGCATGTCAGCAGTTCCAGGATAGGGAATGGTTACCCTGGCACTGTGCAGCAAAGAGGTTTGGATCCCACGTCTGATACCCATGTAATATTAAAAGTACCCAAAAAATGATTCGGTCTTAGACCGAGTGCTACGCAGTCTTTTGCCCAGTAGTGAGATTACTCCATTAATTTCATATATTAGTTACGGTACAAGAATTAAACAAATACATACAAATAAAGATTAAGTGTTCATTGCTTTTAATTGTAATTAATAATCTCCAGCTGGGATTAATATATAGTATGGAAAATAAAAAATAAAAATCTTGACTCTTTATTGAAAATAAATGTATCACTATTTTCTGAGCATGTCCTTTTGAATCAACTCTTCAATATTTTCAGCATCTTCAGTTCACTGCAGCAAAGGACTTATCATTAGCCTAAACCTTCCCTATATAGCAACACCATGTTGCCTGATGATAATCTCAAGGCTTCTGCTGAGTTGCAGGCCTGGGGATTAATGAATAGGCTT
>NC_084599.1:1890000-1947500 GCF_033807715.1 Cololabis saira | reverse complement strand
GAATGGGCGTAGGATTAAATAAGTTTAAACTTCTTCCTACTCCTTTTTTGGCACATGTAAATTAAGATAGCAAGTGTTAAAAGATGAAATTCTTTGTTTTGGTGTTTTGTTTTCTTAAACTTCTCATGAAGTGTTGTTTTTTGTACATGTACAAAAATAAAACAAATCAAATCAAATATGTATGTTGTATTCTCTATTTTTCTTATTTTTGTGAGGGGGGATATATATTGTTTTTCGGCACTACCTTGTTCTCTATAGCTGATATAACATGAATTACTCCTATGTGGGATCAATAAAGTCCTTATTTTTGCCATCTGACAAAATTAAATATGTTATATTTGGTGCCTAACTGTTTCCCAAGTATATTAGTGCGTATGTGAATGAATAAATGAGACGTAAAGCGTACATTTATTTGTAGAAAGGCGCTTTATGAAAATAAGTCCATTTACTTGTATTAGTTTACAGCGCAGTCTTGCCACATCCAATATGGCGGCGACGTTGACGTACGGCTCAGCGCCCGATGCGGCGTCTACGTATCGCTACCATGGATCTATGATCGACGTATATACGCCAGAATCACCCACTGAGAAAGACGACGAAGAAGAAGAATTCGTCGTTTCCTGCTCCGTGTTTGGCGTCATATCCGGACAAAATTAAGCCAATTTTAAGGATGCATAATCTTAAACTAGTTACTACGAGATTTAAAATTGCGTTAAACTTCCGCTTATTCTTGTGGTTTTGTGGGATTTAAGTTTTTCTGGGGGGGGGGGGGGGGGGGTTATTCCTTTCATCTGCCAGCTAATTATTGGCCTTTGCAAGGGGCGCTTCATTGTTAGCACCGTGTTAGCCTCGTCGGAGCAACGAGCTACACAGTCAAGTTTTCTTTCTTTTTTCATTGTTAAAGTGTTTTTGTTCTCTTGTGTGCCCTTATCAAAACGTTGTCTTTTTTGTCTTCAGTCTGACACGGGTGGGCAGCAAAAACAGGCAACTATTTTAACACGCATTGTTCTTGGCTTTCTTGTTTTTAAGTAAAAAGCAACTCGGTTAACTTTGAGGAAACCCCTTCATATAACTTAATGCCGAGGCTGTCTTGACCTGGCGGGATACTTTAACTCCATCAACTCAATAAGCATTTAAACGGATATTGTGATATTTCACGATACTGCCAGAAAGTGAAGTTATTTCATTATTATACTATATTGGGTCTTCTTTGGTGAAACGATGGCTTCCTCCTCTGGAAACGATGACGACCTCACCATCCCTAGAGCAGCCATCAACAAGATGATTAAAGAAACTCTTCCTAATGTCCGAGTAGCCAACGACGCCAGGGAGCTGGTGGTTAACTGCTGCACGGAGTTCATCCACCTGATTTCATCCGAAGCCAATGAAATATGCAACAAATCAGACAAGAAGACCATCTCTCCCGAGCATGTCATCAATGGTGAGTCATAGTGATTACCCTCTTTGAGAAATAGGCATGTATCTTTCTTTACAACATTGAAAATGTACACTTTTAACTCAACTTTTTGAACAACAGCCCTTGACAGCCTTGGTTTCGGATCGTACATCACAGAGGTGAAAGACGTCTTGCAAGAGTGTAAAACTGTTGCTCTGAAAAGGAGGAAGGCCAGCTCTCGATTAGAGAATCTGGGTATTCCTGAAGAGGAGCTCCTGAGACAACAACAGGAATTATTTGCCAAGGTATGATGGCGAAAGAAAAGACACTACATGCTCAATATGCTCCATGAATCATTTCTTGTGTTTGTGAGGGCTTGTTGTGAAATGCTACATGATGAAGTACGAGTACCTTCAAAAACGACATGATTGCAATAAGATGATTTTCAAATCTGGGATTGTAAGATTAATTGGTCCAAAAAATCTATTGTTTTTATTTTTGCCTCAATTCTTGTTTTTGCAAAATATCAGGGATTCCAGAAGATCATGTTGCGGGTAGTATCTGTTTTCCTACTTGAATTTGACCTTGTAATATCGCTTAAGTTGAAAAAATATTACACTGAAATGTATACAAAATAATATCAACACAAGGTTAAAAACAAAATTACTCAACAAAAGTCACCCTAAATTTGTATGACCATTCCTCAGGACAAGGACAGATACATTTATTTTTAAGCAGTCACTTCTGATTAGGTTTGAGAGTTATGTTCCTGTAAAAATACTGGAAATGATTGTGACTGGTAAACTTCAACAACACGACAAAGTAGGGGTGGCCAAATGCCTGGTTATGTATTGCACCATTTTTGGTGGTTACAGATGAATGAAAAATCAGAAATCTTTCATCAATTGACTGTTCAAATAAGACACAATATGAAATACCTTTTTTCGTTAATGGAGACCACATTCTCTGCTGCTTATTTTTTGAGGTACGTTTTGCAAACTCAAAACCTGCTACTAAAGTAGTTTATTTTCTTGTTATGCCTATTATCTTGATGACACCGACAAATCTTCCATAGGCTATCTAATACAACTGTAGAAATTGTGTAGCGTATACAGATGTGGACAACTTTTGTTGGCTTAAGTTTATTTTTCTTTAAATCATAAAAATCACTGGGAGAGGTGGAAACTGAAAAAAAAATCAGTTTTAATCTGTTTTTTTAACAACCTTGAATGAGGAACATATGACTGGAAAAAATGGTCTTTTATTTGAAAGATACGAAACAATACTGTGCGTTGTTACAGTTTGTAACGCTTTATAACTGTTTAAGTTTTAAAGAGAAAGCCAGGCCAACCATTTTCCACAAACTGAACTAAAAGTACCGTATTTTCACGACCATACGGCGCACCGTGTGAAAAGGCGCACCCTCAGTTTTGTGTGTAATTTTTGGTTTTAAAACACACATACGGCGCGCAGTCTACAGACACGGAGCTGCACACACGCGTGTGGCAAAACACACATGCGCTGCAGAACACGCACACAAGTGTGCTTATTTAAAAATAGAGCGGGAGCAAAACTTAGTTTGATTGTACTTTATTTCAGTTTTTACATTAATCAAACCCTTCAAAGTCCTCATCCTCTGTTTCTGCATTAAAGAGCTCCGCTAATTCAGCTGCGCCAGTCCGAATTTCCAGACCTGTCTCAGCCACTTGATCATCATCCTTTCATCCAGCCACCCCTTTTCATTCGCCGTTATAATTACTCCGGCTGGAAACGTCTTATGCAAAGTTTTTCTTTTAAAAATCACCATAGGCGTTTCTGTCCATCAGCGTGGCAGGCAAGCACAACATAAATGAGTATGTGTGTGTTTCGCGCCGCGAAACACACGCGCATGTTGGGGATCCGGTACCGGGGTTTGTAACCGACAGATATCGCTGAAAATCTCGGGGGGGGGGAGCTGATCCGACCTGGGACGGGCCCCAGAAATGCCAGCTCCCAAAGCGGTCGGGAACCTGGAGAATTCGATCGGACCCGCTTTGGGAACCAGGAAGTCGGGCTGGAGCAGCGCGCATCACCGCGGCTTCAACCAGGAAATGTGACCGGTTTCCGACCGGTGGGGACCGGAGGAATGCGCCTGGACTGGTAGCAGGGGCTCCCGGGGAAAGACCAGCGGCATTTCAGCCGGATCTGCCCCGGGGATGCGGCGATCGGACCCCGCAACCCCACGGCGGGCGCCCGGCGCACAGATCGGCTCCGGGGCGCATCCTCTGCGCATCGTCGATTACCGGGGATCAAACTGACAGATTTCACCTGCTGCAACCCCACAGCAGGTGCATCCTCTTTCCCGACATGCAAAACACACAAGCGCTGCAGAACACACACACAAGTGTGCTTATTTAAAAATAGAGCGGGAGCAAAACTTAGTTTGATTGTATTTTATTTCACTTTACACATCAAGCAAATCCTTAAAAGTCTTCATCTTCTGTTTCCGCATTAAACAGCTCAGTGGATGGTCTCATTCACGTCCGCAACTCACGGGGGCTTCACCCGCCCCCTTCTCTTTTTACCGTTCTCATGGTGGCCGGTCTTATATTACCGTAATTCAGGTAATAGACACAGCGCACCGTTTCATAAGGCGCCCGGCACATTTAAAAAAAAAAATAAAATTTATGTGCGCCTTATGGTCGCGAAAATACGGTAAATGTCAAGTTTGCATTATGCATCTTCATACAAGTACAAATATTTTGCCACAAACTGAATAGTTTCTCTCATGTATGATTTGACTTTTTTCTTTTCCAGAAATTTAACAACTGAAATTAAATAAATAAATAAAAGTAAATAAATACATACAATTTTACATCATGAAAAAGATTGATTCATGCTCACCTTATAAGTGTAAGAGGAGATTTATTTTTGTTTGTTTTTGTTTGGTTATTTTGGTAATTCAGGGTTCATTATTTTATAAATATATTCTTTATATTCTGATGTAAATCAGGGACTATAATGACCTTGTCAGTTTATCTGTAGTGATTAGTCTGTTTTAGATTGGGCGGAGTGATACGCCACAGTACGGTGCTGTGTTGATGTTCTAAAATCCTACACTGTATTAAAGTACACTGGAACTCAGCAGAAGTTGTCCCGTGTTTATCCTACTCACGACCCGAAAAAGGTTTAATTTAATAAGGTAAGGCTTAACTCTACACTAGCCTTACATAAGTAAAAGTTCAGAGCTCAAAACCCTGCAATAGTCCCGTGATCGGGGTCCAGCACCGTTTCCCCCTCCCCGGGGGGTGGGGTCCAGCACCGTTTCTCCCTCCCCGGGGGGGGACCCCCCCGCCCCCTCGACACACTCCCCCGACGCGGGAGTGTGTCCCCCGCATATTTTGACACATATGAATCCAGTGACTTAAACCGAGAAGGAGGGGGTTTGGATGGCATCATTGGAAAAAAAAAAGTTTATTTTTGGCAAAACCATCATTTTGTTCCATCTGGAAAGATCGTCTTCTATTTTCTTTAAAAGTTAAACATAATTTAATTTTATTAACTCTGACAGCCTAGGTGAGAAAAAAAAATCCAGAAAATCACAGTCTGATGTTTTAAAAATATATTTGCAAATTATATTGGAAAATAAGTATTTGGTCAATAACAAAAGTCCATCTCAATACTATGACAGAGGTCAAAGGTTTTCTGTAAGTCTTCACAAGGTTTTCCTCACTGTTGCTGGTATTTTGGTCTGTTCCTCCATGCAGATCTCCTCTAGAGCAGTGATTGGTCCGTTCCTCCATGATCTCCTCTAGAGCAGTGATTGGTCCGTTCCTCCATGATCTCCTCTAGAGCAGTGATTGGTCCGTTCCTCCATGACCTCCTCTAGAGCAGTGATTGGTCCGTTCCTCCATGATCTCCTCTAGAGCAGTGATTGGCCCGTTCCTCCGTGCAGATCTCCTCTAGAGCAGTGATTGGTTCGTTCCTCCATGATCTCCTCTAGAGCAGTGATTGGTTCGTTCCGCCATGATCTCCTCTAGAGCAGTGATTGGTCCGTTCTTCCGTGCAGATCTCCTCTAGAGCAGTGATTGGTTCGTTCCTCCATGCAGATCTCCTCTAGAGCAGTGATTGGTCCATTCCTCCATGCAGATCTCCTCTAGAGCAGTGATTGGTCCGTTTCTCTATGATCTCCTCTAGAGCAGTGATTGGTCCGTTCCTCCATGCAGATCTCCTCTAGAGCAGTGATGTTTTGGGGCTGTCGCTGGGCAACACGGACTTTCAACTCCCTCCAAAGATTCTCTATGGGGTTGAGACTGGCTAGGCCACTCCAGGACCTTGAAATGTTTCTTACGAAGCCACTCCTTTGTTGCTCCACTCGTGTGTGTGTGTGTGTGTGTGTGTGTGTGTGTGTGTGTGTGTGTGTGTGTGTGTGTGTGTGTGTGTGTGTGTGTGTGTGTGTGTGTGTGTGTGTGTGTGTGTGTGTGTGTGTGTGTGTGTGTGTGTGTGTGTGTGTGTGTGTGTGTGTGTGTTCTTTACCTTAAGTGATCTGCTTCCCTCCCTTGTCCTAACTGCTTGTGCAGGCCCGGCAGCAGCAGGCAGAGCTGGCCCAGCAGGAGTGGTTGCAGATGCAGCAGGCGGCCCAGCAGGCACAGATGGCAGCATCTGCAAGTGCAGCTCAACAGGCTGGGTCCTCCCAGGATGAAGATGAGGAGGATGACATGTGATTTTAGGATACCATTTGATTTGTCCAGATTTCTTGATACCCTGTTTACATTCAAATCTCCCAGTACAGTCATTGGCAGAGACATGAAATGTATTTGACTGCTTCAAGTTGCAGATTTACAATGAATGTTGAAGAAAAGGAAGAGGGGGGGGGGGGGGCTTTATCCTCACATCCACACAGCTGAAAATGATTTTGATTGATTAACCTTTTGTTCCCCTTTTTTCTAATTGTTTTCAGATTATGTTGTGTGTTTTTTTGTAGATTTCTGCATGTAATTTGAATTGACTGAAGGCAGGTGTTGTATTGTGTTTGGTGATGACATAAAAACTCTACCCCTTAAATTACTACACCAAATGATTTGTAATTCTCAGAACTCTTTCACATTGAGTGATATTGGAGGCTTGCTCTCAATTTATTCCGGGGCATGTGGATTTTCAGTTACTACCTACTTTGTTAAAGTGGACTATACGAGAAACTGTTTCTGTTGAATTCAATTTGTTTTCTAGAAAAGAAAAATGTAAATTTAGATCATTTGGATACTTTGAGTTTTTTCTCCCTAGAAACACCCACAGTATTTGTAATCAGCTATACCTTTTGAGAAACTGAATGTTTCTCTTATATCACCAAAGACAGTGGACAAGCTAACCCCAGCATTTGTTTTTGAAGGTGTATGCTGTGCCAATTTTCATTGACTCCAAATCAATGTACACAACATTAAGTTGATTAACCAAGATCTTTATAAGATGCGTTCATATACAGGCTAAATTTATTTCCTCTGTCAGCACAGCATCAAAACATTTACAGCATGATTTTGGTCAATCCTCAGTGTCAAAACATGCAATATATTGTGATACACATTCACTTGCCTATACTGCAAAGTTGTATTCTTTCAGCAATAAAGAATTGTTTTTATAGACAACGGTTACTTGTTAGTTTTCAAAAATCTGAAACAATGTTGTATACATGTCTTACCCTGTGCATCTGCTGTTTATAATGTGAGTTAGAAGGCATGGAGTAGTTTTTTTTTTAGCTTAATTTGGAATAACTAAGCTTGGTTATACTGTATACAGTTACTTATGATCACTGTTTAAATCACATCTGCTTTTCTGTGTCATAGAACCAGTCCCTCTAGCATTATGTGCCACTTGGTCACCAAATGCTTTAGTTTTCTCACAATGAACTTCTTGCTCAAGCCTTAATGTAGTGCCACCACATGCAATTATGATTATTTTATGATGCATTGTTTTAGGTTGCACACATTTCTTTCCGGCACTGATGAATCCCTGGTTTCACTTCTAGCGTTTCCATAACACTTTTGGCCAAAAGAAAATCGAATCTGAAAGTTCGATAAAGGCAGAGAATGATCTTTTAAATGATTATTCTGAGGTAAAACCTTTATGTAATGTAAAATGAAGTAGTAGTGTTACAGCACAGCTGGATTGTGTAAATGAGCACCAAAACAGCAGCTTTGATTGCTTTGCAAGCCGATGGACTAGTGCTGTCAAGAGATTAAAAAAAATTAGATTAATTACTTAAGATCTGTATTAATTCATCTAATTAATCTCACTTTGAAATTGTCTGAGAAAAAACCCTCAACATGAGGGGTTTACCTTTAATGCATTACATTATTGGGGCAGATCAAAACGATATATATATATATATATATATATATATATATATGTATGTATATTTATATACACACACACACAGGACTGTCTCAGAAAATTAGAATATTGTGATAAAGTCCGTTACTTTCTGTAATGCAATTAAAAACAAATGTCCTACATTCTGGATTCATTACAAATCAACTGAAATATTGCAAGCCTTTTATTATTTTAATATTGCTGATCATGGCTTACAGCTTAAGAAAACTCAAATATCCTATCTCAAAATATTAGAATATTTCCTCAAACCAAGTAAAAAAAAAAATTCATAACAGCAAAACAAAATCAAACATTTGAAAATGTCCATTACAGAAAATAAAGAACTTTATCACAATATTCTATTTTTCTGAGACAGTCCTGTATATAACAAAACAAAGTGGCTTTATAAAGTGTTTTTTTTTTTTTTACAGAGTTGAACATATGCAGTCCTAGCCATTTAGCCATTTACATCCACTTGGCAAAAACATTGGCCGCCAGGGTCGCAGATGTGCACATCAGCGTGGTGCTCTCCTCCAGTCCAGTTTGGGGAAGAGCGTTGCTGATGATGCACACCAAAATGTTTTTTTGAACCAGATTGTAAATGTGATTATTTCTGCTCCAAAGATGGACATTTTAACATGGGAGTTGATAAAGATTGACTTACTTTTGCAGCCAGCCGCTAGTATTCAGTCAAGGAACTGCAACAAAATTTAATTCCACATGAGACTCGATGTGGAAATAGATGATTTTTGTGTTTTGTTGTTTTTTAAACCAAGTTTATTGGCACTTCAAAAAAGACCTACAGCAAACAGTAATAAAGATATATTCATGAAATGAAAGGGAACATATTTCACAATATAAAACAAAACAAAAAACATACGTTACATGTATACTGTTCTCTGCTGCAGGGGGAATAGGCTGCATAATTTTTTTTTTGCAGTGCGATGGAGGACTCTCCCTTCCCCCTTTTTCTGGATGTACCTTGTACACCAAACCTGTATCACCAACACATTCCAATACCACATGTGGTTCTTAACTCCTTGCTGGATGCACCTTCCCTTGCCTCTGCCTATTCCTATCCCTTATCCACACCCTCTCCCCTGGCACTAAGGGTAGGGCTTGTGCCCTTTTGTCATAAATCATTTTGCTTTGGGTGGCTGTTTCGTAGGCAAAACATAAGTTTTGATGGTGGTCCCTAACCCACCCCTCCAGGTCATGGCAGAGGAGTTCGTGTTCAACACCCAGGTTCACATCGACTGGCTGTCTCAAATGCTGCCCAAACAGGTATGATGGAGCATACACTGTGGCACTATGCAAAGTGTTATTGTATGCTTATAACAGCTCTGGGAGCAACTCTCGCCACCTTGGTTGTCTCTCTGCCTCAAGTGAACAAAGCATTTGCAGCAGTGTCTGATTCAGTCGCGCGACTCCACCATTTCCAGCTGGCTGCTATGGAGTGGTTTTACTTTTTGTGATGCCATAACACCTGCATAACTGGTACATCAAAGCTGACTCAAAACTGGCCCCTCTATCTGGGTGTAGCCTAGTTTTGTGCAACAAAGGGAGTGCTGGTTCAGTTATTAGAGTTAATAATAATTGTATTACGATGGTTACTTATTATTAATAATGATGATGACTTATCAAAATGAATAAATCAAAACGGGGCACCTCCTGACTTATCAGGAAATAACTAAACAGCACAATCAGTCTCAAAGTAGCTGTTATTCCATACGTGCCCTTTGAAGTTTAAAAAATTGGTCTCTAAGAACAGGCAGTAATCTACATTTACCAAGATGTTGAGACAAAGTCTTAAGGCTTTATTTTCATGTATATTAGGCCCACTGATAACATGAATCTACATATCCTGCCTACCTGAATACAACAAGGTTTGTATTAATAAAAACAGACTAGTTCTTCAAAGTTTTAAAAATACAATAATGTTTTTTAGATGTAAAACAGACCAAGCCTTATAAAGTTTAAATATGGTTCTCTAAGACCATTCAGTAATCTGTATCTGGATATTGACACAAAGTTTTAAGGCTTTATCTTCATGTGAAACCAGCCAATCAAAGAGTAAATATAATACACATGTGAGAACACACTCCCATCTGCCATAAGGTTTTTCGTCATAAAAACAGACCCCGCCTTTAAAGTTTAAAAATACAATAAGGTTTGAGGTTTTAAGGCAAAGTATTCATGTACAGTATAACCCCGGATAACATGAGTCAACAGTGGGGGCACCCTCCCGTCTACCTGATACAATAAGCTTTGTACCACCCCAAGCCTTTAAAGTTTAAAAACTGGTCTCTAATGGCACTTTTCCACTTGTATCTACTCAGCTCTACTCATCTCAGCTCAGCTCCACTCAACTCGGCCTGGTTTCTTTTCCATTACAATTCAGCACCTGGAGCAGAAGTAGGAGGTTGGAGTGAAGCTGCTGGGACGTATTTGATTGTGTATCTAAACGAAGAAGACAACACTAAAGATGTGTCCGTTTCACAAAGCAGGTTTAGTGAAAACTCTGAGTCTGTTAACCCTGAAATGAGGGAAACTCTGAGTTTTCCGTTTCACAAAGGGAGGTAACTCAAACCAGAGAGAGAGAGGTAACTCTAGCCTGTTTCACAGAGAGAGGTAACTTAAGCTCTCAGTCATTTACCGTAGTAACAGACGCTCTGAACCTAACCTGGTCAGTTACCGTAGTAACAGACTCTCTGAACCTAACCTGGTCAGTTACCGTAGTAACCTGGGGCCTCATGTACAAAGGGTGCGTACGCACAAAAACATGGCGTAGGCCCTTTTCCACGCAAACGTTCAGATGTATCAAGAGTGAAATGACCGTGGAAATGTGCGGTGCCTGACGCCAACTTCATGGCTGGCGTACGCACGTTTCCACAGCTATTGGTCCGTTGGCGACACTTAGTGGTGATGCTGGGAAACTGTTAATAATGAGAAAACAAGTAGCCCTCAGAGTGATGTGCACATCAGAGACACACTGATGAACAATTAACACATTCAACTGTCTGCAATTACACGAGTGGATATAAAAGCAAAGTGGTGCAGAAATACCGTTAACAACAATAGCAGCTTTGGCAGTGTTAGAAGATATCGCAAATGGCGCAGTAAGAAGAGAAAGAATATTTAGCCGGTTTTCCTAATGTAATCGGAGCTATCGACTGCACACACATGGCTATAAAAGCACCATCACTGGATGAATATGTGTACGTTAACAGGAAGCATTTTCATTCCATTAATGTACAGATTATATGATTAATTTATGTTATTTGTGAAGTTATTTCCTGGAAAAAGGGGATCAGATAAGATTCTTCTTCTTTCTGCTTGCTTTTCATTCACGAGTTAAGAACATTTGTAATTGTATTGAATTATTTTATTTTTTTGAATGAAATAAAGAATATTAAAAAACAATAAAAAAATATGTCACAGGTGTCAAACTGAATCCCAGAAGGACCGGTGTCCTGCATGTTTTAATGTTTCACTGCTTTAACACACCTGATTCTAATTAATGATCGTCACCAGCTTGTCATCAAAGTCTGGATAGTTCTGTTGATGACACAGCTCCTTGTATCACGGTGCAATTAAACAGGGAAACCGGCCCTCGAGGGCCTATTTAAACATATTTGCATATTTAAATGTAGGCGTGGACAGGGAGGAGTCTGGTACTCCTACATGTGCGCTCAATTCCACGTTGATTGGGATGTACAAAGGAAATGTGCTTGGATTCATGCCTACGCACAGTTTCATACATCTGGATTTTTTTGTGCGTAGGACGTTTTCTGGATTTAAGCGTACGCCATGTTTCAGTAGGAAATCCACGCAAGTCTTTGTACATGAGGCCCCAGGTCAGTTACCGTAGTAACACACTCTCTGAACCTAACCTGGTCAGTTACCGTAGTAACCTGGGGCCTCATCTATAAAGCTTGCTTGCGCAGAAAAAGCGCCTGAAAGTTGCGGAAGCCGCCTTCTACGCAAATCCTCGGATCTAAAAAGAAAAAACTAACCGAAAAATCTGCTTATCTTTACGGCAACTAGGACCCTCCCGTAAGAATTTACTTAAGACACGGGGAACTGGCCACGCAGGGTTTGAGGTGGTGAAATGAAGCCAGATTCATGTCATACTCTTAATAATGTCATCACATATCACAAAATATATCAGACTTAAAATAATAAAATAAAATAATATAGCGCTGATCGTGTTCCTCTGTGTGTGAAGCTCAGTCAGGACTCTGGTGCTGCTGGAGCTGCAGCCGCGGTGCAGGACACGCCGGGAACCTCCTTCACCGCTTTAGGACAGAACAAATGAGGGGCTGCGTTTAGGGAGCCCCACGGAGCCCCTCATTTCTTCCCTAAAGGGACTCAGATTTGTTTTCATATATATGAGTTTTACGGGCGCGTGAAACCTTTAGGTGCGGGTGTAAGCCTAAATTATGGCCCCGCGTTAAAACGACGCAGAGCCTACGGCGTAGGGTACGCGGCGACGCGCACCTACGCCGTAGGCTCTGCGTTGGTGACGCAGAACCATAAACCCGCCCTGAGCAGCTCTGAGGGGAGACGGGAGGGGAGGAGGGGGAGCGGGGGGGTGAAGCGGGGCTGCGGGGCCGTTCTCGTATCGCTCTCATACAGTGTCTTGATAATTTGCAATTTAAGGCTGAGCCTACCGTTAGTTTTTAAACTGTAAAAAGTAAGGGGAAAATAAACATGATTTTGAAAAGACGGGGGGACGTGTGTGTCCCCCTGTTGCACTGGGGAACTCACGGCGTTCCGCGCAGCAACGGCGTGCTGCCACTCACTCGCTTTATTTTATAGGACTATTTATATATACAAAATAATGTGGTTTTCCTGTCCTCCTCCTCATCAACAACATCTAGATCTCAGATCTCAGTGAAATTCAGTGGCACGGTGGCTCGACACGTTCATTCATTCATTCTGAAGCCAAACAGGTTGCAGGAAGCCCCTGCGCATGCTCAGCAGGCTCATTCATATGCAAAATGATTCCATTTTCGGTAGAAAGTGGGCGTGTAGAGGGAGGGATACCAGGCGGATTCACGTGCGCAACCTTCCAGCTGGACTGTGATTTATAAAGAGAACCTTACGTGGAAGTCTGCGTGCACGCGGTTTTATAGATCCGGATTTTTTTTTGCGCCCGCCATTTTCGGCTTTTGAGCGTACGTGCACTTTTAGTATGACTCCTACGCAGTCCATTTTAAATGAGGCCCCTGGCCAGTTACCGTAGGAACACACTCTCTGAACCTAACCTGGGGCCTCATCTATAAAGCTTGCTTGCGCAGAAAAAGCGCCTGAAAGTTGCGGAAGCCGCCTCCTACGCAAAGCCTCGGATCTAAAAAGAAAAAACTAACCGAAAAATCTGCGTATCTTTACGGCAACCAGGACCCTCCCGTAAGAATTTACTTAAGACACGGGGAACTGGCGACGCAGGCTGTGAGGTGGTGAAATGAAGCCAGATTCATGTCATACTCTTAATAGTGTCATCACATATAACAACATATATCAGACTTATAAAATAGTAAAATAGTGCTGATAACGGAGCAGGCGGCGGGGGGGGCGGGGAGGGGGGGCTGCCGCTCCGAACCCACTACTCCACGCCGAAGAGGAAAAAAGAAAGTGTTCTGATTAAAATAAGGAAAGTTGGACTATATAACAATTGCGTTCATAAGGATAAAGTTTTAAAAAAAATAAAAATTAAAGAAATAGTCCCTTCTCCCCGTGTGTGTCTGCCTGTCATGCACGGGTACGTGCGCTCATGTTGTTTACTTTTAAGCCGGAATTATGGTTCTGCGTCACACCAACGCAGAGCCTACGCCGTAGGGCCCGGCGTAGGTTGCGCGTCGCCGCGTACCCTACGCCGTAGGCTCTGCGTTGGTATAACGCGGAACCATAAATCAGCCTAGAGCAGCTCTGAGGGGAGACGGGAGGGAGGAGGGGGAGCGGGGCTGCCGGGCCGCCGTCCCGAGTGTTTTGATGATTTGCTGAGCCTACCGTTAGTTTTTAAACTGTAAAAAGTGGGGGGGACAAATACATCATTTTGAAAAGTGGGGGGGGGACATGTCCCCCCTGCCCCCAGTGGAAATTGCGTTGTGCGATCGTGGCACTAACGGGCACGACGTGCTGCCACTCACTCGCTTTATTTTATACTATTTATATACTTTTCCTACTTTTACTGTGACCACCAAATAATCTCGTTTCACTGTCCTCTCTCCACATCATCCACAACATCTAGATCTCAGATCTCAGCGAAATTCAGTGGCACGGTGGCTCGACACATTAATTCATTCTGACGCATTCATCCGGATTCATCCCTAACAGGCTGCAGGAAGCCACTGCGCATGCTCAGTAGGCTCATCCATATGGATTTATGGGCGTGTTGAGGGCGGGATATGGGGCGGAGTCAGCTGCGCAGCTTTCCAGGTGGACTGTGATTCATAAAGGGAACATTGCGTGGAAGTCTGCGTGCACGCGGTTTTATAGATTCGGATTTTTTTTTGCGCCCGCCATTTTCGGCTTTTGGGCGTACGTGCACTGTTAGTATGAATCCTACGCACTCCATTTTAAATGAGGCCCCAGGTCAGTTACCGTAGTAACACACTCTCTGAACCTAACCTGGTCAGTTACCGTAGTAACAGGCTCTCTGAACCTAACCTGGTCAGTTACCGTAGTAAAAGACTCTGAACCTAACCTGGTCAGTTACCGTAGTAAAAGACTCTCTGAACCTAACCTGGTCAGTTACCGTAGTAAAAGACTCTCTGAACCTAACCTGGTCAGTTACCGTAGTAAAAGACTCTCTGAACCTAACCTGGTCAGTTACCGTAGTAACAGACTCTCTGAACCTAACCTGGTCAGTTACCGTAGTAAAAGACTCTCTGAACCTAACCTGGTCAGTTACCGTAGTAACAGACTCTCTGAACCTAACCTGGTCAGTTACCGTAGTAACAGACTCTCTGAATCTATATAATCCATGGAGTGCACGGACACAGCCGTGACGTCAAGCCCAGAAAGAGACTTTTCTTTGACTTTTCTGGCCGTTATAAAACATTTTTTTTTTTTTTTTTTTTTTTTAACAACTTTATTTATCATTTTTCCATATCAAAAATATCTGCATCATTAGTTATGCATTTCTTACAAAAGTTGTAACCCCCCCCCCCCCCCCCCCTCCAGGTGGCATCCCCACAAACACATCAAAAAACAAGAAAAAAAAGAAAAAGGAAAAAGGACAGACAGGAAAGACTCAAATCTGTGTCGATCATTAAAGTCATAACACCAACATTTTGGACCTTTGGCATAGAGAGAAAAAAATTCCAACAGTCAGGATATGGGCATTAAAAATATTTTTAGGCAAGAAGTTAAGCAAAAGGCAGGCTCTTGACATGATTTATGAACTGTGACCAGGTTCTGTTATATTTATCCTCCAACCCATGTACTGTATACCTAATTTTTTCCAGAGCCAACCCCAACATCACCTCTCTAATCCAATGAACATATGAAGGAGGGTTTTTCCCTTTCCAATTCAGCAGTATCAGACGACGAGCATGCAACGATGCAAAGGCAATTGCATTCTTGTGGAGGCGAGACAACATCAGCTCATCAGAAGCCACACCGAAGATAGCTATCAAAGGGTCAGGTTGCAGTGTTTTGCCAGAAATGGCTGAGAGTGATTGAAAAATTGAAGACCAAAAACCACACAGAGATGGGCACGACCAAAACATGTGTCCCAAAGAAACAGGAACATATTGACATCTAGGGCAGTTTGGTACAACATTAGGATACAATTTAGACAGTCTGTCATTAGAATAATGCAATCTGTGGACAACCTTAAACTGAATCAGGCCATGCCTGATACAGAGAGAAGATGTGTGTATACGCTGTATGGTATTTTTCCACGTTTCTTCCGGTATTATCACTCCGACTTCTGCTTCCCATGCCGTTTTGATTTTGTCCCATGTATGAGGGCAGCTATCCAAAATTAATGAATATATTTTTGATATCCCTTTTTTATTAAATGGATTCACATTGAGGACTAAATACAGTAGGTTTTTAGAAGGTGGGGTTGGGTACCCTGGGAAAAACCTAGAGGCAAAACTCCGAACCTGAAGATACCTGAAGTAATGAGATTTTGGCAAATCATGATCGTCGCATAGAAATTTAAATGATGCAAAGCCCTCGTCAGTGAAAAGATCTTGAAAGTACACCAAACCATTTCTGCGCCAAACTGCAAACGCCTGATCTATTTGAGATGGTGCAAAAAGATGATTACACATTATTGGGGAAAAGCTACATATATTCGTCAAATTAAAATGTTTTCTGAACTGATTCCAGATTTTAATCGAGTTTTGGACCACCAAGTTAGAGTTCAGTTCAGATGCTTTAATATTCAGTGGGAGAGGGGCAGTTAGGATTGAAATCGGGGAAAATGGGAGCGTAGCTCTCAGTTCCATATCCGCCCAGACCGGACCCTCTTTATCTGCAAACATGGTGATCCAATATGTCAGCTTAACAATATTAGCTGCCCAGTAGTAAAACAAAAAATTAGGTAAACCTAAGCCACCATCAGATTTAACTCTCTCTAGGCTTGCCTTCTTTATATGTGCAGGTTTTTTATTCCATATGAACGAGGAGATAAAGCGATCCAGCTGAGCAAAATAAGATTTTGGGAGAAAGATGGGAATCATTTGAAATAAGTAAAGAAACCTGGGCATTACAGTCATCTTCACTGCATTTATTCGCCCTGCCAGTGAGAATGGAAGTTTCGACCATCTATCAAAATCCTTTTTAGTACGGTCTAAAATAGGCCTGAAGTTATGTTGAAAAATAGCCTTAACTGACCCTGCCACTTCTATTCCCAGGTAAGTAAACTTGTCCTGTTCAATTCTAAAGGGCAAATCTTGATAAGTGATCCGTTTCGCCAGATTGTTCAACGGAAACAGTAAAGATTTCGACAGATTAACTTTGTAACCTGATATGCTACTGAATTTTCGCAGCCAATGGAGAAGGTAGGGTATGCTCTTAATTGGGTCCGATATTTGCAAAAGCAGATCATCAGCATAAAGCAATGTTTTATGATCTGTTTCACCCCTGGAAATACTCTCAATCTTGTCATCAGACCTAATAGCAATTGCCAGTGGTTCGATCGCAATGTCAAACAGGAAGGGCGACAGACAGCAACCTTGTCTTGTACCTCTATGAAGCGAAAAATATTCCGAGATCAGGCCGTTTGTCCTGACTGCAGCCACAGGTGTTGAATATAGGACTTTGATCCACCTACAAAAATTGGGACCCATTCCAAATTTTTCTAATACTGCAAAAAGGTAGGTCCATTCGATTCTGTCAAAGGCCTTTTCTGCATCGAGGCTAAGAATAACTTCAGGTTGTACTGTAGAATGGGGAGAAAACAACACATTGAATAACCTCCTAATATTAAAAAATGATTGGCGTCCAGGGATGAAGCCTGTTTGGTCCTCATTTATAACGGTGGAAATTATAGGGTCCAATCGTTGCGCAAGGGCTTTAGTCACCTGTCCAGCTGGGCGTGAAGGACACAATTAAAGTCTCCACCTAGAATTAATTTATAGGAATTAAGGTCCGGGAGAATTGAAAAAAAATTTGCAAAGAATTGCGCATTTTCCCAATTTGGTCCATAGATATTAGCCAATATCAATGGTGTGTTAAACAGTTTGCCCACTACAACAATATATCTACCATTAACATCTGATATTACCTCAGAGTGCTCAAATGGGACCCCTTTCCTAATTAGAATTGCTGCTCCCCGGGCTTTATAGTTAAAACGTGAATGATATATTTGACCAATCCACTTACAACTTAGTCTTTTATGGGAGTTAATGTTTAAATGTGTCTCCTGTAGCAATATTATATCAGGTTTTAGTGATTTCAGATGACTAAATATTTTGCTCCATTTAACCAAATTATTCAACCCTTTGACATTCCAGCTAATAAAAGAAATTGCTCCTTGCTTATTATTTACCTTATCCAGAATCACATTGCATCAATTTGAAATGAAGCGGCCCTACATGTTGGTTATATACAAATACTCCAGTGTGTGTTTGAGTCAAACCATAAACCACAAATGAACCCAAAAGACAACTAACAGAAACAAACGAATAAACATAGATAAACCCCTTACCATCCTGGATCCCTGGGCTGGTCTTCCCTAAGCCTGAGACTGCTCTAAAAACCCTCCTCTCTCTCCTAGGCATATAACACGTCTACACTAACTTCAACTCTTACATGAACACTGCAAAGGCAGAACAAAATGTAATAGGGCTTTCCTCTCAATACTGTTACTGCTGCATGTGTGCTGGCGCTTATCTGGTCACAGTAAAGCTCTTAAGACTTACAGTTGGAAGATATCCCCACAAAAAAATAGTAAAATCAAATAAAATCACTTATAACGGTAGTGATAAGGGGGTCAAATAAAAATAGGAATTAGAAAATAAAGAAAAAAATACTATTAGGGCTATGTCAAATTGGGACTTAAACTAAGGTGGCAGATGGAAAGGAAAACATAAGGAGAATATTAACATTTTTAAACAATATATTCTCCATGCCACGACGCCTGCATTAACCCTTCACATATTGCAATGAACTATGCATATCCATTCAGCATGGGTCCTCAGTCCAGACTCCTTTTTCTTTTTTTTTTTCCCCCCTCACCCATTTATAATATTAAGAGAACTGAAATATATCACTCAGCATTGTATATAGTACAAACGTAAAATGCACCCAACTGCAGTGTGATGACGTTCACCAGTCAAAATATAAAAATATAAAAATATAAGTCAGCATGCACAGACTGTCGCGCAATCAACACGCAGCATGCAGGATACCTGTTACGGCCCCGTGATTCAAATTTGCCTTGATCGGGTCTTCAAAAGATACCTGCTCGCCAGCTGGAGTCGTGATCTTCAGTGTGGCCGGATACAGTATTTCACGGCCGCGCACCGGCGGAGCAATCTCCGCACCTCGGTAAAGGCAGCTCTCTTTTTTCTGACGGCAGCCGAGTAATCCGGGTAAATGTAGAAACGCTTGCCTTTATGAGTGATGGGACCCGCACCCATAGCCTTCCGCAGGACATCCACTTTCTCCTGGAAGTAGTGAAACTTGATAATTACTGCGTCCCCATCCTTCGGTCTCGGCTGCAGGCTCCTGTGCACCCGGTCAAGTGTCGGCGCGTAGTCGAGGGCCAGCGCTTCCTTCAGCAATTCAGCCATGGCTTTCTCCGGTCGGATGTTTCCAAACCCCTCTTCCACTCCGAGTAGTCTGCAGTTATCTCGCCGCTGCCGGGACTCCAAATCTTCTGTCTTATCTGTCAGCCGGGTGACTTGCGTAGTTAACATTTCAACTTTAGTTTCAAGTGCTACAACCCGGTTAGAACAGCCATTCGCTTCCTCCTCAAGATCACCAATGCGGGTGAGAATGCGGCGTTTTCTTTCCGAACTTCTTCAATCACCTTCGCAAACTCTGCGCGCACATTCAGGATTTCTGACCTTAAATCAACCGCCAAGTTGTCCATTTTCTTGTGCAGTTTATCCGCAGCTTCCATCACAGATGAGTCGATCTTCGTTACCACACTACGCTCCGTTTGTTGTATGGCTGCCATGATTGTGTTGAGATCCGACCCCGACCCCGCTTCAGCGGCTGGATCCACATCAACCGAGCCTTCAGGGCTTCAGGGCCTGGCTTCGGCTTTGGCAGTTTGGGCATTTTAAACAGCCTTGAATTAAAAAAAACACTGCTAATCCGAGGCACTTTGTAATTTAGAGACACGTTCGCACCGAGAAGGCCGAGTAGAAGAGGAGAAATATTAAATAAATGTTCGCACTAAGCAGAGCTCACAAAAACACGTCCTCACATGTCGCTGCTCAGCTGCGCCCCCGTTATAAAACATTTTTGACGGATATAAAGTCCATGACTTAAAAATATAATTTTTCCCAGTGGCCAGCCGCGGTACTGCAACAAAAAATCCCATGGGGCCCAGAAAGCTTTTTTCCCATAGACCGCAATAGTAAAAGAGAAGCCTCTAAAACTGTTCACAGGACACCTCCAGCTGTAATCACCGGCAATTACTAATCTTTGTATTCTATATTTTAAAGTCATGGACTTTATATCCGTCAAAAATGTTTTATAACGGCCAGAAAAGTCAAAGAAAAGTCTCTTTCTGGGCGTGACGTCACTGCTGACGTCACAGCCGTGTCCGTGCATTCCACAGATGTATTATATTAATATATATTATGTAATTATATTATATTAATACATTAATAATATATGTAATACTATACATGTAATAATATACATGAATTAATATATTATATTAATACATATTATATTAATACTCGCGTCATTGCCCCGGGGCATGATGGGAGGCCCCAGAGCATCATGGGAGGTGATACAACTGCGCATGCTCTATGGGCCCGTGTATGCGGAAGTAAACCCGTCAGAGATTTTTTCAGCGTATGCGCTGGCTGAGCAAAATGCATTGAAATGAATGGGCGGCCATTTTCAATCTCCCATCCAGTTTTATAATAGATCCATGGGTTGCACTGGTGCTGGGGACAGCCAGGCCTGCAGCCACGGTGCCAAGACACGCCGTGCCAGGACCTCCTCGTCACCCACCGCTTCCAACTGTAGAGTGACTGAGGACATAACAAATACGTCCAATGTGATCATAAAACAGCCCAAGCCTTTGAAGTTTAAAAAAATGGGAGACATAAACTTAAGCTTTTTGCAAAAGTGCAACCTAAATAAGAATCACTGACCAAACACATTGGTTTCCGATCGGCATTACCGCTGACTGAACAGATGAGGCACCAAGCCTAACTAAGCATGGCTGTTAGCCTGGCAGAGGTGTCAAAAGTATTCACATTCATTACTCAGGTAGAAGTATAGATAGTAAAGTTTAAAAATACTCCTGTAGAAGTTGAAGTATCAACTCAAGTTTTTTACTCAAGTAAAAGTATAAAAGTACTGGTTTCAAAACTACTTAAAGTATAAAAGTAAAAGTAATGTAAGGGGGGAAAAAGCCATTAAGGACAAAAGCCATTGAAAATGAATGCATCTTAGTATAATGCAAATATATTAAAGAAGCATATATGTGTACTATTGAGCATTAACATGTGTTTCAGAGAGCAGAAGATATGATGACTAGTTGCCTATAAGCATTGTAATGGTGCAAAAATTCAAACTTCAGAGGCGTGTTATCATTTATCCTAACCTTTATTGGAATGTACATCCAAGTTTAGTTGCAGGAATCTGAGGGCAACGGATGTAAGAACAAAACTGGACAAGAACATCTGTGCTACAACCAAATTCACTCTATCCGGAAGGAGCAATTTAACTAGATAGTTTTTTTTTAAAGGCCGGGGCTGTTTTTAAAATGTAAGGAGTAAAAAGTACAGATAATTGCGTGAAAATGTAAGGAGTAAAAGTAAGAAGTCGTCTGAAAAATAATTACTCCAGTGAAGTATAGATAACCAAAATTTCTACTTAAAGGAGCATGAGGCTCCTTTTAAGAAATGAGACTCTCTAGCGCCACCTTTCACCACGACGGCCGTCGGGGGTACTGCAGCCAACAGCGAAGCCAGCACGGGAGAACGGGGAGAACGCGCATGCAGCGTCATGTGACGTCACATCCGCAGCCCAGCACGGGAAATTCCGGCCCGGAATTGCAGCACATTTTGCAGCACACATCCTGTTCAAGGCAACGGAGAGATACGCTAGAGGGCTCATTCTTTTTGGTTTGGAACGCTTCATCTGACATTATTACTAGAAAACTTAAAACGTATACAAATTTTTTTCATAAATCCTGCCTCAATCCTGCCTCATGCTCCTTTAAGTAAGGTAATGAAGTATTTGTACTTCGTTACTTGACACCTCTGTAGCCTGGCATGGAGCAGGCTAGCTACACAGGATATATCGCCATGGTAACTTATGTGCTACTGCTTTTGTGAAACTGACACATGGCTTAATTCAACCAGGATACGTGAAAAAGTGCGGCTTACTGCTCTGCAGCGTTTCTTTGTTTAATAAATCATATTTTTTTGGAACTCATGCCACCTCCATCTCTTGCATCCGGGTCTTACACAGACCAGCCCTGAAAATTAGCATCTGGAGTGTGACTTTAAGGGCTTTGCATGGCAAGTCTTATGACCATCTAATTGTCATGGTGCATACTTAGAGGAGGCTGTGTTCAGATGACTTCCAGGCATGTGCTGAGGTTATGGGCTATAAAAAGCCAAATATCAGCAGTACAACTGAAACACAAAACAAACCAATCATTCATGTTCTTCTGTAGTAGAAAGAGAGGTTTGTGCTGCTCAGTGGCTTCAAGCATTGAGCATTGTTAAATGATGGAATTATTCTTAGATGTAACATCAGTCTGCCTTGTGTTCACAAAAGCTACTGGCTGTTGAACTCAACTGCAACAAGTCATCCTGGTGTTGAGCTTCAAGTTGTGCTGTTCAGATTTACAGATTGAAGAGCGCTAATATGAGTAAGTGTCATGGTGAGCTGACCCAGAGGGAACAGGAGTTGCTGAAAATTCGTCGGGATAGCGACACTAAAGCTGCTGAACTTGTCAAGATGGAGAAAATGTTACAACAAACCAAGAACATGTTGGACAAAAAGATGGAATCTACTCCAGATAGCTTGGGCTACCAGGAGAATATGGGTCTGTATTACAATAGAACCTTCTTATTCCATATTTCGTTCCTAAATTGTTGTTGGTGTGTGAGGTGTGTGATACGTATCTATTGATTTCTTATTGGTTGCTTTTATAGTGGAAGACCTGGAGGAGAAGGTGCGATCCAGCAGGCGATACAGGAGAAACTCCCTCCATCACACACAGATGCTGGAGAGCCAGATGAAAACGGTGAAAGGTGAGCTGGTGGGCACACTAGACCACCTCCAGGAGCTGAGGAATGTTTTACGACGTTCACAGCAGAAAGCAGAGGAGCGGAAAGCTGCAATGGAGAAACTGGCGGCAGGGCTCAGATGAACAACCTCCTCCGTGGCTGCACTTTTTTCAAAATCATTTTTTCACCTTTCAACATCCAATATATCAGATATCTTGTATTCTGAAGATTGTGTGCTGTAATTAGATTGAAAAAACCCCGCCTGCACACAGGAAATCTTTGAAGAAGAGTTGCCCCCCCCACACAAACATATTTAATGTATGAGTGCACAACATATCTGTTAGTGTCTTGACTATTGCATTGTACCTGTCGTAAACACAAAAATTTTGTCATTTTACTATGTCACATACTAAGAAGTGAGAAACTGAACTTTTAATTGTTGACTTCTAACTAATATTTAAATTGTTTCTATAGTTCCATTCCAATGTATGTTATGAATGTACAGAAGAGCATGTGATTTTGATTTTAACTTAAACATTGAAATGAAAGTGATGTGAAAGAAATAACTTGTGGAGTTATAATAACGGCAAAACCAATAAAATGAATATTATCATATCTATGTTACTTCTGATGGATTGTTTATTTATTACAATATTCTTTTTCAGAAAGGTGACTGGACTGGTTAAGGTTTTATCCTCACTTTCTAGACCGCTATGGTTAGTTTTGAGACATATACTGTATGTACATAGACATATATACGTATATATGTATACATATATGTATATATACATATATACAGTACATACATATATGTATACATATATGTATATATACATATATAATACATATATATGTTTATGTATACGTATATTGCTGAATCCCAATCTCCACCCTAAACCCTCCAGCCCTGAACCCTCACATACTTTCAGTGACGTCAGCGTCACGTGATCAAGTGTGAGAGGGTGTGAGGGCTCCAAATGGTAGAAATAGGAATGGGACAGCACAGAAACCGGAGACACGTCAGATCAAAATGTTTAGTTTTTTTCCTTTTTTTATAAACTTTATTTAACATTTCAATTTACAAAATTCCTAGTCAGATCAAAATGTTACGTACCGGTATTATAAGTTTAGGAATGATCATCTTACGGATGTTTGAAAACAAAGTGGTAGCCTATATAAAGGAGCATAAAATTCAACAAAGAACACAATTTAAATATGCGCACAGTACAATATGAATTTCCTTGTTAATGTAGCGTATTTCTTTCAATCTACCCATACCAGCACATCCAGTATGCCAGGCTCAATCGCCGAGTAATTTCATTTTTGTAAGAGAGCGTATAAATTGATGGTAACCTGAGCAAAATATTTCAGTTATATTATCACTATTTACTGCAACGTTTTTGTTCAACTCACTGAAATTGTTTAAATTTTGTGGTTATAAATAAATGAATAACCAAATTACTGCCTGACTTGTTTGTGTTGGATCTAAAACTATCTTGCTAGTATTTACATGTATGCATTTCTGTTAACAAAGGAAATCTTAATTCAAACACTGTACTCAGATGAAAGAAAACCAAGTCTTGTTTATTCAACACCAGGGGCCTGTACTACGAAGCGGGATTTGGGGTTAGCGAGGTAACTTCAGGTTTAACCCTGGGTTTTCAGGACTACGACGGTGGTTCACTTCTTACCGGGGTACATCGCCATGGTAACTTATGCTGAACAGCTAACCTGCTCCGGAGCAGGTTATGTTCGAGATACAGATCGCCGGGTATAAAAGCACCGCCCACTGACCAATCAGCTCTCTTGGAAAATGGCATGCCCTTTCGAAGAGAATCCAGTGGAGCTCGGTGTGCGGATCGTGAGAGGATCCCTCCGATCTTCTTCTTGTCATTTTTTTTTCTGTTTGCTGCAAGTAATGTCAATGCTATTTCATTGTGCTTTTGTATACTAATATCATCCTAAAACAGAGAGTGATAGAAACACTAAAGCCTTGTACTTGTTGTACTTCTAAGATATGAAAGTGAGCCTACTTACCGCTTTGAATTATGTTTTTATATGTATTTTTTATTTGCTCCCATGTGCGTTTCACTCCGCTGGGGTTGCAGCTGAAGGGATGAGGCTACAATTGTCATACACGCCATACGAATACATCTAAGCAACACAAGAATAGACAACTGTAATTATAGTCAGATCTACTTATGCCCTAATGATGGGGCAGTGATGTTTATATCCCTATGAACTTACGCATTTATACAGTCAGCGATCTTTTGCCAGCTGTCTTTCCTGCATTTTGCAGCTGCAACTGTGTTGCTTTTTGCCTGTATTATATGCCTATACTCATCATATTTCCGTAAAATTATTGTTTGCTCTTCGCTACTGAAATAAGCGGCTCTGACAGCGGACTTCTCCATGCTTGCGATTGGTCATGCGCTGAAAACACCGCCCCTTTTATGTGCACGCGCTCATATCCAGATTGGAGAAACCTGGGTTGATATACCGAGTTGATAACCACCGTCGTGTGACCGCTTAGCGTGATTGCAATTGTCCGGGTTAGTGAATCTGGATAAGGAAAAGATAGCCTGGGTATGTTGAACTTGCTTCGTAATACAGGCCCCTGGGGTCCGTTTCACAAAGCAGGTTTAGTGAAAACTCGGAGTCTGTTAACCCTGAAATGAGGGAAACTCTGAGTTTTCCGTTTCACAAAGGGAGGTAACTCAAACCAGAGAAAGAGAAGTAACTCTAGCCTGTTTCACAAAGAGAGGTAACTTAAGCTCTCGGTCAGTTACCGTAGTAACAGACGCTCTGAATCTAACCTGGTCGGGACCAGGTTTATATCGTGAAACCTGGAGATTCTCTGCATCTCCGCCTCTTTCAGAGACACACGCACATTTGATTTCCTCATTCATTCAGTCAGAAGGCGAGTTTTGGCGAAGTTCTGCCGTCTGTCATTAAAAACAGAGTCAGTATATATTGTAGTGAAGTTTAGTGGGTTTATGGGGAGGAGAGGAGCAGTAGTGCTGCTGCAGAGCACTGATTGCCTGAGTGGCAGCACCTGTGTGGCAAGAGGTGAGCTGCAAGAGGTGAGCCTTTAAAAGAGCTCAGTCAGTATGGAACAGTGTGACTGGAGAGGAGCTTGGTGATTGCTATTGGGCTTAGCCCAGCCAAGCGAACTGTTTTTGGCTCAATTAATCCTGCGGGGAGGGTGCCGATCGCAGCTGGTTAGGGCCCCCGGCGGCGAAGACAGTCAGTGGGGCTGTAGGGCAAGGCTGCTGCGCAGGCAGGGCTAGAAGTGAGTTAGCGGGGTCCATCTAGGAGCCATTATCCCCTCTCCAGCTGTGGAAGAGGTTTTCCGGCCACAATCGGAGACCTCGCTGCACTGGGCTGGTGAACGAGACAGACTTCTTTGTGCCAGACCAGCGCTAAGCTCAGACCCTGGGGGAGGGTGTCGAGCCTCTGGGAAGCTAAGTCTTTTAAATTCCCTATATTAATTGTGTGTGTCTGAGTAGTGAATGGTTGAGTGATCTTAAGCGTTTTTAGCCACAGCCAGTGGGGAATCCTGTTTGGGGGGAATCAGGGAGAACAGGAGGAGTTTGAAGGTTGGCTGCTGCCCTCTGCTTACCCTTGTGATACCTGGGGGGTTTGCAGTGTCCTAGCTTGTTGTGAGAGCTGGTCTTAGGACTTTAAGTGTTGTGTTGTTGCTGTGCCTCAGTGGTGTGTAGTGGTTGCCAGTGTTTGGTTCTTCCCCAATTCACGTGCATGAACAGTAATCAGTGGGGTAGTCCTGCCCTTGGAGACTCCGCTGACTTATCCCGGCTCCTTTACAGGTTCTGAAGCAGGCTGCTTAATGAAATGTTCTAAATAAAGATTGTTATTGGTAACACCTTCTTCCTCTGCCTCATTTGTATTTAAAGGGACCGCCTGAAACATTTATTACAATATATTTGAAGTCCATTGTCACGAACACGGCATGTCCTTTTGATGAAGACACAATTGATGAAGGTGCAGAATTAATGCGCAGAGAATTAAATATTTTTCGGGAGATGGTTATCAGACCACGTACTACATGTACATTATACATAGTCTCATTACAGGCAAAGCAATATATGTTAATCCTTTATTTGTTATAATTTTGATGATTGAATTGTTTAATGATTTCATCCATTGTCCATCCATCCATCGTCCGCCGCTTTATCCGTTCCCGGGTCGCGGGGGCAGCAGCCTCAGCAGAGATGCCCAGACTTCCTTCACCCCAGACACTTCCTCCAGCTCCTCCGGGGGGAGTCCGAGGCGTTCCCAGGCCAGCCGAGAGACATAGTCTCTCCAGCGTGTCCCGGGTCTGCCTGGAACACCTCCCTAGGGAGGCGTCCAGGAGGCATCCGGTACAGATGCCCAAGCCACCTCAGCTGACTCCTCTCAATGTGAAGGAGCAGCTGCTCGACTCCAAACTCCTCCCGGGTGACCGAACTCCTCACCCTATCTCTAAGGGAGCGTCCAGCCACCCTGCGGAGGAAACTCATCTCGGCCGCTTGTATCCGCGATCTTGTCCTTTCGGTCACTACCCAAAGTTCATGACCATAGGTGAGGGTAGGTGCGTAGATTGACCGGTAAATCGAGAGCTTCGCCTTTCGACTCAGCTCCTTCTTCACCACGACGGTCCAGTACATTGACCGCATAACTGCGGACGCTGCACCGATCCGTCTGTCAATCTCCCGCTCCATCGTTCCCTCACTCGTGAACAAGATCCCGAGATACTTGAACTCCTCCACCTGAGGCAGGACTTCTCCACCCACCCGGAGAAGGCACGCCACCCTTTCCCGGTGGAGAACCATGGCCTCGGTCTTGGAGGTGCTGATTCTCATCCCTGCCGCGTCGCACTCGGCCGCAAACCGCCCCAGCGCATGCTGAAGGTCCCGGTCCGATGAAGCCAACAGGACAACATCATCCGCAAAAAGCAGAGATGAAATCCTGAGGTTCCCAAACCGGAACCCCTCCGGCCCCTGGCTGCGCCTAGAAATCCTGTCCATAAAAATTATGAACAGGACCGGTGACAAAGGGCAGCCCTGCCGGAGTCCAACATGCACCGGGAACAAGTCTGACTTACTGCCGGCAATGCGAACCAGACTCCTACTCCGATCATACAGAGACCGGACAGCCCTTAATAGAGGGCCCCGGACTCCATACTCACTGAGCACCCCCCACAGGACGGCACGAGGGACACGGTCAAATGCCTTCTCCAGATCCACAAAGCACATGTAGACTGGTTGGGCAAATTCCCATGCACCCTCGAGCACCCTGCGGAGGGTATAGAGCTGGTCCAGTGTTCCGCGACCGGGACGAAAACCGCATTGTTCCTCCTGAATCCGAGGTTCAACTATCGGCCGTAATCTCCTCTCCGGTACCCTGGAGTAGACTTTCCCGGGGAGGCTGAGAAGTGTGATCCCCCTGTAGTTGGAACACACTCTCCGGTCCCCCTTTTTAAACAGAGGGACCACCACCCCGGTTTGCCACTCCAGCGGAACTGTCCCCTTCCTCCATGGGATGTCGCAGAGGCGTGTCAACCAAGACAGCCCTACGACATCCAGAGACTTGAGGTACTCAGGGCGAATCTCATCCACCCCCGGTGCCCTGCCACTGAGGAGCTTACGAACTACCTCAGTGACCTCGGCTTGGGTGATGGATGAGCACGCCCCAGAGTCCACACTCTCTGCTTCCTCAGTGGAAGGCATGTCAGTCGGGTTGAGGAGATCCTCGAAGTATTCCTTCCACCGTCCGACGATGTCCCCAGTCGAAGTCAACAGCTCCCCACCCGCACCATAAACGGTGCCGGCAGAGTACTGCTTCCCCCTTCTGAGGCGCCGAACGGTCCTCCAGAATTTCCTTGAGGCCGACCGAAAGTCTTCCTCCATGGCCTCCCCGAACTCCTCCCAGACACAGGTTTTTGCCTCCAGGACCGCCCGAGCCGCGGCTCACTTGGCCTGCCGGTACCTATCTACTGCGTCAGGAGTCCCACCGGCCAACATAGCCCGGTAGGACTCCTTCTTCAGTCTGACGGCATCCTGTACTTCCGGTGTCCACCACCGGGTTCTAGGATTGCCGCCACGACAGGCACCGGAGACCTTGCGACCACAACTTCTAGCCGCCGCGTCGACAATGGAGGCAGAGAACATGGTCCACTCGGACTCAATGTCCCCCGCCTCCCCCGGGATCTGAGAGAAGCTCTCCCGGAGGTGGGAGTTGAAGATGTCCCTGACAGAGGGCTCGGCCAGACGTTCCCAACAGACCCTCACAATCCGTTTGGGTCTGCCCGGTCTGTCCAACCTCCTCCTCCGCCAGCGCATCCAACTCACCACCAGGTGGTGATCAGTTGACAGCTCAGCCCCTCTCTTCACCCGAGTGTCCAAGACATGCGGCCGAAGGTCAGATGAAACGACAACAAAGTCGATCATTGACCTCCGGCCTAGGGTGTCCTGGTGCCACGTGCACCGATGGACACCCTTATGCCTGAACATGGTGTTCGTTATGGACAAACTGTGACTAGCACAGAAGTCCAACAACAAAACACCGCTCGGGTTCAGATCGGGGAGGCCGTTCCTCCCAATCACGCCTCTCCAGGTATCACTGTCATTGCCCACGTGAGCGTTGAAGTCCCCCAGTAGAACAATGGAGTCCCCAGTTGGAGCACTATCAAGTACTCCTCCCAGGGACCCCAAGAAGGCCGGGTACTCCGCACTGCTGTTTGGCCCGTAGGCACAAACAACAGTGAGAGACCTTTCCCCGACCCGAAGGCGCAGGGAAGCGACCCTCTCGTTCACCGGGGTGAACTCCAACACATGGCGGCTGAGCTGGGGGGCTATAACCAAGCCCACACCAGCCCGCCGCCTCTCACCCTGGGCAACTCCAGAGTAGTGGAGGGTCCAGCCCCTTTCAAGGAGCTGGGTTCCAGAGCCCAAGCTATGTGTGGAGGTGAGCCCGACTATCTCTAGCCGGTATCTCTCAACCTCACGCACAAGCTCCGGCTCCTTCCCCCCCAGCGAGGTGACATTCCATGTCCCCACTGTCCAGCTCCTAGGATCACTCGGGCACACAAACCCCTCCACCAGAGTAAGGTGGCGGTTCAAGGAGGGGTAATGATTTCATAATATATTCAAATTTTTTGAGATTTTTTATTTGGGGTTTTCATAAACTGTGAGCCATAGGCTAATCATCAAAATTCTAACAAATAAAGGCTTGAAATATCTCACTTTGCATGTAGTGGGAAATAATATTTGTTTCACATTAAGTTGAATTTACTACGAATGAAGTTTTGCAATATATTCAAATGTTCAGACCTCCACCTGTATATTATTACATGAATAAATAAGAGCATAATACATGGGTCTCCAACTCCGGTCCTGGATCCACCTATCCAGCATGTTTTAGGTTTCTCCCTGCATGAACACACCTGATTCTAATCACTGGTCGTCATTAACTTGTCATCAAGGCCCGGACAGTTCTGTTGCTGACACAGCTCCTTGTATCATGGTGTGCTGAAGCAGGGAAAGATCTAAAACATGCTGGATAGGTGCTCTCCAGGACCAGGGTTGGAGAACCCTGGCATAATATGTGTCTGTATTGGTTCAATACGGAACGCAACTTTTAATCCTCAATTACGGAACAATTCCGTATTTCAAGGGACGGGTGGCAAGCCTACATAAACCTGTCCAAGCCATCAAGGGGTTCCACAGGATTGCAGGTGAATGATGTGGAGATCTGTTAAATTAATTTTATATTATTCTGTGCTGCGGTGTTACTCTTTTTTCGAAAAACATGTTCAAATTCGCTGTATGCGCGCATTAAAATCTCTAATTCCATTCGGGTGAAAAAGGACACGGCGTGAAGTATGTGGATCTTCAGATGCAAACTAACGTTTCCTCAAAGGGATTTTGTAAATTGAAATGATAAATAAAGTTTAAAATAAAAAAAATAAAAAGTATGTCGCTCTTTTGTTGTCGCCGGTTGCCATGGTGAATCCTTGTATCAGGGCTCTACTGATGATGGCTTTTTATTTCCCTCACGCACGCGCTTAACTCCAGGTGAAACTACTTAGAGTTGAGTAAATTACCTCAAATCCGCTGTTCTGGAACCGAAAACTCAGAGTTTCCGATCTCAGAGTAGATCAACTAAGAGTTCAGGATTAGACTCAGAGTTTGTTGAACCTGCTTTGTGAAACGGACCCCAGGTCAACTGAGGATTTGTCTAATATTTTTTTTTTTTTAAATATGTTTTTATTGGCAGATTGTTTCCACAATACAGTACAATCTTTTTTTTTCTCCCTCTCCCCATCCCTCCCCCAATGGTTATCATCATTAAATTTCCTTTGGGAATAGCAAAAAATAAATAAAAATAAACAAAAAATAAAACAAATAATAACAATAAAATTTAAAAAAAAATAGTAAATAAATAAAAATAAAAAAATACTAATACAGTGACATAAAAGTAGTAGTAGTGCAATGACTGTAAACTTAAATAAGAAAATAAAGTGAGAACGAAACCGAGATGGGTTATCTAGAGACCAATAATTAGCAATTACAGTAGTATTCACAAGTTATACTAGTAAACACTCCAGAGTTATATACCAATGTTATTGGGCTGTTACTGTTTTTAGGGATAGAAAAATAAGAAACAACAAACAACAAGAAACAAAGACATCAGCTCAGTCCTTTGGAAGTACCCTCAAATTTTCAAAATAGGTAATAAATGGTTGCCAGCTCGAGAAGAACCTTTCTAATGAACCTCTAATTGTAAACTTTATTTTTTCCAATTTTAAGAAATCCATAACATCTTTGAGCCATAAGGTAGTAGAAGGAGGCTTTGGGGATTTCCACCCCAACAATATTCTTCGTCTTGCTATCAGTGTGGTAAATGCTACCATTCTAGACTGTTTTGCAGTCGAAAGTCCAAACTCCGGTGGTATTCCAAAAATGGCTATCTGGGGTGATGGCTCCAAACCAATATCAAATACATCAGACAAAATCTTGAATATATTAGTCCAATAACCTACTAGCTTGGGGCAAGACCAAAACATATGAGTGTGATTAGCCGGAGAGAGGGCACACCTATCACATTTATCTTCAACTTCGGGATATATCGTTGATAGTTTAGATTTGCAATAGTGAAGTCTATGAAAGATTTTGAATTGGATAAGGCCTAGCCTAGCGCACGACGTTGATGTATTGATCCTATCAATAGCTCCATCCCACCATTCGTCCAGAAAAGTCTCGCCCAACTCTGCCTCCCATCTATCTCTACTTTTCATCACAGGGTGCTCATTCAGTCTCATTTGAGATCGATATGTTACAGAAATGTGGCCTTTTTGTCCAGGATGCAATATTAGAAGGTTGTCCCATGGTCTATCTGCCGGTTTTTCAGGAATAGGAGGGAAATTGCTTTACAACAAAATCTCTAATTTGAAAATATCGAAAGAGATCATTATGGGGTAGATCATATTTCGCACGGATCTTATCGAAACTACAAAATACATTCTTCTCATAAAGATCTGAAAATTTGATAAGACCCTTACCCTTCCATTGTTCGAACACAGGGTCTGATATAGAGGGAAGAAATAAATGATTGCCAAGTATAGAACAATTTATGGAGCCATCTATAAATTTAAAGTGGGAGCGTAACTGTGACCAAATCTTAATGGAAGCAATCACAACCGAATGTTGGGTAAATTTAGTTGGTGAAAGGGGTAATTTAGAGTAAAGTATCGCAGGGAGAGAGATCGGGCGGCATGATTTAAATTCTAGCACACACCAGTCAGTCTGAGGAGAATGAAACCAGAAAGCCATTTTCTGAACGTTGGCTGACCAATAATAGTAAGTAAAATTAGGTAGAGCTAGACCCCCTTCGTCACGGCTCCTCTGTAAGACAGAATTTTTAATTCTGGGCCGTTTACCACCCCATATAAATGA
The DNA here is from genome assembly GCF_033807715.1 of Cololabis saira. NCBI lineage: Eukaryota > Metazoa > Chordata > Actinopteri > Beloniformes > Belonidae > Cololabis > Cololabis saira. The sequence continues at coordinate 1,914,909 of NC_084599.1, read as the reverse complement.
TGAAATCATCTGATCTAAAGACTTAAAAAAGGATTTAGGTAAAAATAACGGAATACATTGAAAAAGGTAAGAGAACTTTGGGAGTATGGTCATTTTGACAGATTGGATTTTACCTGTCAAAGACAGAGGCAGACTATCCCATTTTTGGAGGTCTGATTTAATTTGCTCCAGCAAAGGCTTGAAATTAGCTGAAAAGAGGGAGGAGAATGAATCGGTAACCCGTACACCTAAGTATTTGAATCCTGAGGTCGAGATATGAAATGGCAGTTTTGACTGCGCAATACGTTTAGCACTGTCATTAATTGGATAGAATTCACTCTTTTGATAGTTCAGTTTGAATCCAGAAAATTGACCAAAATCCTTAAGAATAGAAAGAACATGAGGGATAGCAGAAATCGGGTCAGATAAATATAACAACAGGTCATCAGCGTACAGAGACACCCTGAATTCTATACCCTCCCGCACTATACCACGAAGGAGCTGTGATGTTCTCAAAGCAATAGATAAAGGTTCGATGGAAATAGCAAATAAAAGAGGGGATAGTGGGCAACCCTGTCTCGTACCTCTCGTCAAAGGGAAATACTCCGACCTCAGATCATTAGTACAAACACTCGCCCTAGGGTTGGTGTATAACAGCTGGACCCATGAGATGAAAGTCTCTCCAAAACCAAATTCCTTAAGTACCGCTAACAAATAGCCAAATTCGACTCTATCAAAAGCCTTTTCAGAATCCATAGAGATGGCCGCTTCGGGGGTATTCGGAGAGGATGGGGAGTATATAATATTCATTAACTTTCTGATATTCGAGAATGAATGGCGGTTTCGAATAAAACCAGACTGCTCCTCTGAAATGATACTCGGCAGAAACTGTTCTAATCTGGCAGAAAGTGTTTTTGCCATTATCTTGCTGTCAACATTCAGCAGAGATATAGGCCTATAGGATCCACAATTGACCGGGTCTCTACCTTTTTTATGAATAACAGAAATAGTCGCCTGTGTTAGAGTGGGGGGGAGAGAACCGTTAGTCAGGGATTCATTGTACATATCAAGTAGTAAGGGGGCAAGTTTCCCATTAAAGACTTTATAAAATTCAGTAGGAAAGCCGTCAGGGCCTGGAGATTTATTACTTTGCATTGATTTAATGGAATCTACTAATTCAGTTAGCCCTAATGGTTCGTCCAATTTTGTTGCTGCGGTCAAATCAAGCTTAGGGAAATTAAGATTTGAAAGAAAGGCGGTCATACCAGATGTGTCAGCTGGGGATTCGGACGTATACAGTGAAGAGTAGAAAGAGGCGAATGCCTGATTAACCCCAGAAGGAGTGGTTTGCAAAACGTTGTGATTGTCATTAACCTCTGGAATAAGTCGTGTAGCAGCTTGTCGCCTCAACTGATGCGCCAAGAGACGGCTAGACTTATCGCCATATTCATAATACATCCCCCTTGACTTGAGTAATAGTTTCTCAGCTGTCGTTGTAGTTAGCAAATTAACTTTATTTTGAAGGTCTAGTCTACTTTTACACAAAGCCGGATCAGGGTTCAATGCAATGAGACGATCTAAATCAGCGATGTCCTTGCACAAGTTATCAAATTTACGTTGTGTATTTCTTTTTAAGGATGCTGAATATGAAATTATCTGTCCCCTAAGGAATGCTTTTAGCGACTCCCATAGAAGAGAAGCAGAGGTGTCTCCAGTTTTATTTGTAGCAATAAACTGGTCAATTGAATCAGAAATATAATAACAAAATTTCTTCTCAGACAGGAGCAGTGAGTTAAGGCGCCAAAGCGGCCTCTCCTTCTGGCATGCTGAAAAATTAATATCAAGTAGTACTGCTGCATGGTCCGAAATAACTATGGCTGTATAATCACAAGAATTAACGGCCGGTAGGAAGAACTTATCAATGAAAAAACTGTCAATGCGAGTGAAAGTTTTATGTAAATTGCTGAAAAAGGAGTATGTCCTACCCTGAGGGTTTCTATTCCTCCACGGATCAGCACACCCATTCTCCTTCATGAATATGTCAAGGGCTCTAGCCATGGCAGACTGCTGTTTGTTTCTGGGGTTTGATTTATCTAGTAAAGGGCATATCACAGTGTTAAGATCCCCACCAAGAATAAGACGATGAGTGTCCAAATTAGGAATGGATGAAAGGAGGTTGTTGATAAACCTAACATCATCCCAGTTGGGAGCATATACATTCACCAATACCACCGGTATTTGACAAAGAGTACCCGTTACAATGACATATCTGCCGCCAGTGTCAACCTTAGTAGTAGAAACCGTGAAATTAACTCTTTTATTCAGTAAAATGGCTACCCCTCTTGTTCTGCTGTCCAAACTTGAATGAAAGTATTGACCCACCCAGCTACTGTTCAGTCTAGCGTGATCTGAGAGGCGAAGGTGAGTTTCTTGTAAAAAAACAACGTCTGATTTCAACTTCTTTAGCTGTGAGAAAACCTTGGACCTTTTGATTGGACCATTCAGTCCTTTCACATTCCACGATACAAATCTTAGGTCAGAGTAGCTACCCATTACTAAATTGAGGTTGTTCAAAGTCTGGAGGACTATTAATACGACCCACTCCTATGTCGTAGTAAATAACATTGTATAACATATTTGCTTCAACTTTGGGTGGTAATGTATATCTCAGATAACCCATACAAAACAATAAAAAAGAAAAACAAAACACACACAATTTCAATTGCAGATGATAACCATTTCCCCCTAGTCCCTAAGTCTTCTTCCGCGAAAGAAAAAGTCAGCGGGAAAACATCCAAAACGCTTCCAGTCGTCGCCATCATTAACCATAACCTATCCTAATCGTGCTGTGGGTGACTCCCACCACAGCTGAAAAAAAAAAAATCAAAGACATCCAAATCTTGCATTGAAAGTCAGTTACATCATGAAAAGTAAATAAAAAGTAAACTAAAATGTGTCCTGTTCCCTAGCATACCACCATAAAGAGTTCCATTATTAAAAATGCAGTAGGAAAAAAAAAAAAAAAAAAGATAAACAAAAATATTATGTGTATAAATTCATCCAGTCCATACAATATGTATCCAAGATCCACTAAGAATGATAAAGCAGTTCCTCATAAATTCCTTATAAAAGAGAAACAGCATAACTATAACACTGAGTGACCAACAGTGAAAGGAATTTAAAAAAAATAAAAAATTAAATAAAAAAAATCTCCACCAGATGGGGCCTTTGATCCCAAAAACATCAGGAGCTCTGGTTCACTCCTTTCCAAAACCAATGACCAGGTCACTGCACGACGATGTGCGTACGATAGGGGGCAGTGGAGAGCCGAAAAACCATATGGTAAGGAAGAAGAAGAAAATATCGGACATCAGAATTGACAGGGGTAAGAAAAAAAAAAGAGGAAAAAAGAAAAAGGACGACGGTCCGTTGATTGTCATTAACCGTTTGGCTTCAATAATGTCCACAATGATGTCTCATTAACATATATTTAACCTGTCAATCCACGGTAGTAAAAAAAAACGGCATTATATATCGTCACTCCCTCCCGCCCCCCACTCGCCGTGAACGAGGAAGGAAAAAAAAAAAACAAAAACAAACGTGGATCCAATCCTGCCCGCAAAGTAATCCCAACCCAGAGTACGTTGGTTTAAATAAGGAGTCACTTTCTGGAAAAATATAAAATACTTATATGGGAGGAAAAAAAAAATTTAAAAAATTAAAAAGATGGTAAGAGCTGCGGTAGGCAGCCCGGGGACAGTTCTGAACGTGCAAATTGCAGCGCGGTAATTACCCACACTCAGGCTTTACTCGGTACCGTCGCCGTCATCCGGAGGCGTAGTGTCATCAGGTCTCATGCCGGTGTTCCGGTCCGGCGGGCCGGCGATCCGCTGGTTGTAGAATTTCGTGGCGTCTTCGGGGGTCTCAAAGATATGGGTCGAGTTCTCGAACTCCACTTTCAATGTAGCAGGGAAGGCGAGCCGGAACCGAACCTTTTTCTCGAACAGCAAGGACTTTATTTTTGAGAACGAAGCGCGAAGTTTGGCTGTAGCAGCAGCATAGTCCGGATAGAAAAGAATCTTCCGATCTCGCCAAACCAGCCGGCTCCGATCCGCCTGCAAAGCCCGAGCTTTGTCCTGGTAGTAGTGGAAACATACGATCATCACTCTCGGCCGTTGTCCGTCTCGGGGTTCTTTACCGATCCTGTGCGCCAAGTCCAACACAGGAGGAGTTCCGTATACATCAGCACCAAGCACCTCCACAAAAAAGTTAGACATAAACTTGATTGGGTCGTTCTGTTCAGCTCGTTCACAAATATTGGTGACTCTCAAATTGAATCTACGCGATTCTCGTAGTTTTCCAGACGTTCACCCAAAGATTCGTTCTCCTTCTTGAGCTGTTTGCAGAGCCGTTCCAACTCGACTGTTCGGCCAGAGTATTCCGTGAGGCCCTCTTCCAAGTCAACCAAACGTTGTTCGTGGTCAGTTATGGTTGTCTTGACTTCTCCCAGAGATTTGTTGATGGAGGAGAGAGCCTTCTCAATCAAATTTTCAGCCATTTCCTTCATTGCTTCGATCAGAACCGAACGTAGTTTATCCAGGTCAGGAGGGAGGCTAGTGCTAGCTGTAGCTTCAATGCTAGCGGCCGGCGGCGTCTCAGAAGTCTCCATGTGGCCTGTTGCTGCCGATGGTTGCTGTGAGGCCGGAGTTGTGAAAGAGCGTATGAGTTTGAGTTGAGTCTGAGTTAGACGGCGGCCGTGACCTGGCATCACCGCAAGATTAATATAATTCACTTATAAGACAAAATGTCCGAAGAAATCGTAACTTAAATCAGCATAAACTAAATTTTATACACTGGATGGTGGGAGCTCCCTCTCCGCGTGTCTGCTCTCCTTCACATCGCCGCCGGAAGTCAGGATTTGTCTAATATAAAATGAAAACAAAATAAATTGAACCTCAAATTATGAATAAAAAAATGATGAAGAAAACTACATTTTGTCCACCATCTTCCCAAAAATGTGAATTAACTTAGATAAATGGTCATCCCTCTTCTTTTCCCTCTCCTCCTCCTTTTCATCCAGCTCCCTCAGCCTCTTTTCTTGTCTTTAGTCTTGGAGAAAATCCAAAACTTCATTTGTCCTTTTTTTGGTTTTCTTCCCTCCGCTTGTTGGTCGCTCCCTGTTTGTAAAGGAAATAATAGGGCCGTTTGAAAAATCATCACGGGACAACAGTTTCTGAATTTAAATCACCAGTGGGCTATGTATGTATACTTACAAGTGAACTTCTTTCGTCTCGCAGTCGCACATTAATTATTTTCCTCCGCCCCCTGTTTTGTTTACATTCTCCCTGGTAACCTCCTTTTATGTCACAACGCAATGAACTGTGGGTAATTCCCTTTCCAAAAGTCTGCGGAGATGCAGACCATGGATGTATTAATAACTGGATAGCAGACAGGAAAATGGCCGCCGTTCATTTCAATGGAAGTTGCTCGCCTGGCGCATACATGGATCTATAATATTAACTGGATGGAACATCGAAAATGAATGAATGTTATACTATAACATGTAATAAGGGATAACAAAAAATAAATAACAGAATTTATGATATTATATTAATCTATTATACCATATTATATTACATGTTATTATATCATATTAGCGTACCCAGTAATATAGCATATTGTATTATCTTATTGTATGTTGCTTCATTTCATATATTTTTGACTGTATTATATTATAAAATGATATATCATAGCGATTGCATTATTATATAATTTCATTTATAACACTAATATATAGGGATGTCCCGATACTATTGAGAAAGGGGAATATACAGTGGGGGTGTTTATTGACCTGAAGAAAGCATTTGACACCATAGATCATACACTTTTATTAAATAAACTAGAGAGATATGGTGTCAGAGGGATTGCCAATTCATGGATAAAGAGTTATCTTGCTGACAGATTTCAATATGTTGAGTTAAATAATGATAAATCAGAACTAGAAAGAGTCACCTTCGGTGTCCCACAAGGTTCAGTGCTAGGTCCTAAATTGTTCATATTATATATAAATGATATTTGTAAAGTGTCTAAAATAATAAATTATGTCTTGTTTGCTGATGATACAAACCTTTATTGTTCAGGGAAGAATTTGGAACAGCTGCTGATGGAGAACTGAAAAATGTGAAGGCATGGTTTGATATCAATAAGTTATCATTAAACCTAACTAAAACTAAGTTCATAATATTTGGCACTAGAAAAAAAAATCATATAACAATTAAAATTAGTGGTATGGAAATAGAAAGAGTATATGAAAATAAGTTCCTGGGGGTAATAATCGATGATAAACTTAGCTGGAAATCACACATAAATAGTGTAAAATCAAGAATGTCTAAAACCCTAGCAATAGTAAATAAAACAAATTATTTTTTCTGTCAAAGAGCACAGTTTTTAATGTATAACTCACTCATTGTTCCATACATGACTTATTGTGTGGAGATATGGGGTAACAGCTATAAAACAAATACAAACCCTATTTTTCTATTACAGAACAGGATAAGGATAATTAATAAAACTGACTATTATGAACCAACAAATAATCTTTTTATTAAATATAATACGTTAAAATTCCATGATATAGTAGAGCAGAAAACTGTTTTATTTGCCTTTAAAGCCCAGCAGAAACTGCTTCCAAACTGCATTAAGGACCTGTTCCAGATAAAAGAAACCCGCTATGACCTGAGGGGGAAACTCATGTTTGCTGTCGTCATGACAGCAAGAACTAATATTAAAAAGAGATGTACATCAAATAAGGCTAGAGAAATTTGGAATAGTTGTAATAACAACCTAAAAATGTGTCCCTCTATCGTCAAGTTTAAGAAATTGTTTAAAGAAAATACTGTAAATAAATATAAAACACTATAATTATAAAGTATACTATCAAAAACATTCTAGGATGTGAAACGTTAATTTTATATTTTGTCTTACTTATTTTTTTCTTCTTTATGTATTGTTTGTTTCCACTGAGTAAAAGCTAATGTCTCATATTTTTGCTGATCATAAGAAAAAAGGGTAGGCACTATAAGCTACTGCTTCAGCCTACACCTTTTCGGCAAAAGAAATGTTGTTTTTTTTCTTCCTTTTCATCTTGTTCTGTACAAGCCGAAATAAAGATTCATAACATACCATTTTTTTCACACCGAGTACGAGTACGAGTATTTTAATTTGTGTACTCGCCGATACCGAGTACCGATCCGATACTTCTACCACAAAAATAACTAGGCTAAAAATGCAATGAAAAATGCAATGAATTGAAAGAAAGGTTTTATTTGCAACCGAAATTCAATTTTAAACAAAACTCGGCCAGCTAGGCTACATTGAGCTGTTACTTTTCTTTTATCCCTTTTATCCACTTACGCGTCAATCTCATGACATCACTGGGTGATTCTTTGGAAAAATGTTTGTTTTTACATGTTTTGTCACATTTACACAGACTCAAACACACACAGTTTCTATGAGTTCATGGGCTTGTTCTAGTTGTGCCTGGTTAAAAAAGAAAAGTACAAAGGCTTGACATTTTGTGCTACTTGTGCTTAATTTATTTTTTTTATTCTGTTATTTTATTATTTATTAAAGTACTTGAATTTACTTTAAGATTAATTTAATTTAATTTAGCTATTCTTTATTTTTTATTTATTTTATTGATTTAATTTGCCTGAAGATTATTATTTTTTACTTCAGACGTTACTCAACAGTTACTCAGTACTTGAGTAGTTTTTTCACCAAGTACTTTTTTACTTTTACTTAAGTAATTATTTGGATGACTACTTTTTATTTCTACTTGAGTCATATTATTCTGAAGTAACAGTACTTTTACTTGAGTACAATTTTTTGCTACTCTACCCAGCTCTGGAAACAACATAAACAATCAAATAGAATTTAAAAAACAGGCTATAGAAATGATGTTACACACTCTTGTACAGTAGGTGGCGGTATGCTCCTTAAAGTTGGTTGCGATCCGCCAATAAAACAGAAGAAGAAGAAGAACATAAACAATCCCATTCTTACAGTCTGGTTATATAAACTGTGTCCCAATTCAGTGGCTGCGTCCTTCGAAGGCTGGATTTGAAGGCTGATTACGTCACAGCGGCGCGCCGAAGGCTGTCCCATTTCGAAGGCTCCTTCAAATGCAGCCCACAAATGCAGCCTTCTTTTCCCGCTGTTTGAAGGATCCATCGGTTGTATCCTCCGGCGCACAGTCAGAAAAATATTTATTTCCAGAAAAATATTTTCAGACTCAAATTTTTTCAGAAAAATATATTATTTCCGCCGGCGCCGGCGGACACGACTCTCTTCCTCCTCCAACAAAAATGTTGAGATTAAAAAGGAAGGTGGAGGGGGTGGCTGGGGGGGGCTCGGGCGGGGGGGCTGTGGCTTGGGCGTCTCCGGGTCTCCCGGGGGGGGCTGGGCCGTGGACGTGGGGGCCCCACTCGGAGGGCCCGGCCCTGCCTGGGTGGGGGGTGGCTGTCTGCGCTGGGGGGGCATTGCTGCCTTGGTCCTCCGTCGCTGGGCGGGGGCCGAGTGCCCCTGCGGATGTGGGGACTCCGTGACCCTTGGGGTGTCCGCCGGGGTGGCCTCGGGGGGGGGGTGGGGCCGGGTCCGGGGATCGGGCCTCCCCTGACCGGGGGGTGCACGGGCGGGCGCGGCGGCGGGGTGGAGCCATTCCCAGGTGTCTATGTCTTATGTTGTCAGTATGAATGGGAGGATGTTGGACCATTTCCCCCTCCGTCTGGGGGCTCCGGCGGCGCCGGGGGCGCCCGTGGAGGTACGGTGGGGCCCTGGCCCGGCTCGGAGGGCCGGCCCCCGTCTACTGGATGGGCGGGGGGGCGCGGGTGTCTTATCAGGGCCGGCTTTGCTGGTCCTGCTTCCTGGCTCCTGCCTCCGCTCCCCCTCCTTCCCCCCCTACACGATTCATACGCACATAGGCAAAGGGCGGGGGGTCCGGATCGTGGGGGGCATTGTCCCGCGTGGCCCGGCACTCCCCGCCTCACGGTTTTAACAGCAAAATAGACACTGCACATTCAACACTTAATAAATACATTTGACAAGGACACGTAGTTCTGGAGGGGGCGGGTCGGTGTCAAATCGATACTTGGCCCTCCCCCTCCCTGTTTTTATGGCATTAATCACATGCACTCAATACCAGGGGCGGGAGGGGGTCCCACATCACCCGCGTTCCCTCACCGGCCTGGGATAGGTGGGTCGGGGTACCCGGGCCCGGCGGGGCTCGCCGTGCAGCCTGGGGTGCCTTCTGGCGGTGCTGGAGCCTCCATTGGCAGGACATCAAAACTTAATAATTTATCAATATTATGTTATACAAAGATGGTTATTATTATTATTATTATTATTATTATTAGTATTATTAGTATTATTAGTATTATTATTATGTATAGTATATCATATTATTATTAATATAGATATCGGATAGGTGAATGGATGAATGAATGGGATGCCTGGGTCTGGGGCCCTCCGTTGTCGGGCCTGCACGTGTGTCGCCTTGTTGGGGGGTTCCCTCTCTCTGGGCCCGTCTCCGGTCCCCCCCGCTGCCTCTGCGGCGGGGCGCCCCTCTGGTCTTGGAGGACCACTTTCGTGGGGGGCGGGTGCGCCTGCCCGCGTCGGCGGCCGGGGCAGCTCTGTCTCTCCGGGCAGGATGGCCCCCTGCCGGGTGGGGGTCGTTGGCCTGAAGGGTGAGGGCCTCCTGGCCGCGTGTCTGGCCCGGACCGGGTGGCCGGGGATTGCCTGGGTCGCGGTCCGATCCCTGGCTGCTTCTTCCCGCGCCGTGGGGGCCGGGGGGGGGGGGGGGGGGGGGGGGCTCGCAGGCGGTGGGTTGCCTCCCTCCTGCTTCTCCCCTCTGTGGGGTCGCCGGTGGCCTGGGTTCCGGGCTCTTCCGTGTTGGCCTCTGGTCTCGCGGGTGCCGGGGTTGCTCCCCCCCCTCCCCCACTATAGATACACTTCAGGTAGAGCTTTGTTTGGTTTATTACACACACACACACACACACACACACACACATACACACACATACGCATGATCATATACATACACACACACACACGGACATACACACTGGCTTGTTCACCTGCATGCTGGCTCTCTAGTTTTTGGGGTTAGGTAGCGGTAGCGGTAGCTTATCTCAGACTGCGATCAGATCTCAAGATTCAGGTCGATTGCTGTTGTTGTTTTGGTTGGCTCCGTGCCGGTTTCGTGTTTTGTTTGTGGTTTTTTGTTGCAGATTTCCAGTGCGTGTTTCCATGTGTTCCTGCTTCCTGGATTGGCAGTGGATGTCGTCACCCCCACCCCCGGAATGTAACAATGGGATTGTTTATGTCGTACTGTGAGTTACGTGGAGTGTTTAATAAAGTTCCCTGTGAGTAAGGTTTGTCCAGTTTGTATAATTGAGGAAGATAGAATTTACTGAAACATGGAACAACTGGCTACAGCCACAGAGCAGCTGCTCAGCCAGGCTGCCAGGCCCGGGGAGTTGCGGGGCGGCTCAACGTCTCCCCCTAGCGGCGCTAAGTAACTAAATGGTAAATGGTAAATGGCTTACACTTATATAGCGCTTTCCAGCTGTACTCCTACAGCCCCAAAGCGCTTTACACTGCAAACATTCACCCACACACGCACACATTCACACACCGGTTGTCGGCGGAGCTGCCATACAACGGCGCTGGCCTGACAACCGGGAGCAACCAGGGGATTCAGTGTCTTGCCCAAGGACACTTTGGTGGACACAGGCGGAACTAGGGTTCGAACCACTGACCTTCAGGTTCATGGGCGAACGCTCTACCAACTGAGCCACCTAACTACAAGTATCGGTGCGTGGTATCGGAGGATTTTTGCGAGTACGAGTATATGAGGGCAGTATCGGCCCCGATACCAGTATCGGTATCGGGGGATCCCTACTAATATACAATTCCTCACACACACACTCCTCCCAAATGTTTCTTTTTTTTCTCCATTGTATGCTGTCATCCGTTATGTTTTTTGTTTTTAAGTTTGTTTTGTCTGTTATTAAAATATATTAATACATTCATTAATATGCTATACTGTATTTTGTATTGTGTATTATGTATGTGTGTAGCCTATGTATATATATATATATGTGTGTGTGTGTGTGTGTGTGTGTGTGTGTGTGTGTGTGTGTGTGTGTGTGTGTGTGTGTGTGTGTGTGTGTGCGTGTGTATACCTGAATAGCATAACCAGTAGTGTGATCTTTTAGCGATCTTTTTCTGAATGGTTTATCCGACCTTTTCCGGTCACATGTTTTGTCACATTTACACAGACTCAAACACACACAGTTTCTATGAGTTCATGGGCTTGTTCTAGTTGTGCCTGGTTAAAAAAGAAAAGTACAAAGGCTTGACATTTTGTGCTACTTGTGCTTAATTTATTTTTTTTATTCTGTTATTTTATTATTTATTAAAGTACTTGAATTTACTTTAAGATTAATTTAATTTAATTTAGCTATTCTTTATTTTTTATTTATTTTATTGATTTAATTTGCCTGAAGATTATTATTTTTTACTTCAGACGTTACTCAACAGTTACTCAGTACTTGAGTAGTTTTTTCACCAAGTACTTTTTTACTTTTACTTAAGTAATTATTTGGATGACTACTTTTTATTTCTACTTGAGTCATATTATTCTGAAGTAACAGTACTTTTACTTGAGTACAATTTTTTGCTACTCTACCCAGCTCTGGAAACAACATAAACAATCAAATAGAATTTAAAAAACAGGCTATAGAAATGATGTTACACACTCTTGTACAGTAGGTGGCGGTATGCTCCTTAAAGTTGGTTGCGATCCGCCAATAAAACAGAAGAAGAAGAAGAACATAAACAATCCCATTCTTACAGTCTGGTTATATAAACTGTGTCCCAATTCAGTGGCTGCGTCCTTCGAAGGCTGGATTTGAAGGCTGATTACGTCACAGCGGCGCGCCGAAGGCTGTCCCATTTCGAAGGCTCCTTCAAATGCAGCCCACAAATGCAGCCTTCTTTTCCCGCTGTTTGAAGGATCCATCGGTTGTATCCTCCGGCGCACAGTCAGAAAAATATTTATTTCCAGAAAAATATTTTCAGACTCAAATTTTTTCAGAAAAATATATTATTTCCGCCGGCGCCGGCGGACACGACTCTCTTCCTCCTCCAACAAAAATGTTGAGATTAAAAAGGAAGGTGGAGGGGGTGGCTGGGGGGGGCTCGGGCGGGGGGGCTGTGGCTTGGGCGTCTCCGGGTCTCCCGGGGGGGGCTGGGCCGTGGACGTGGGGGCCCCACTCGGAGGGCCCGGCCCTGCCTGGGTGGGGGGTGGCTGTCTGCGCTGGGGGGGCATTGCTGCCTTGGTCCTCCGTCGCTGGGCGGGGGCCGAGTGCCCCTGCGGATGTGGGGACTCCGTGACCCTTGGGGTGTCCGCCGGGGTGGCCTCGGGGGGGGGGTGGGGCCGGGTCCGGGGATCGGGCCTCCCCTGACCGGGGGGTGCACGGGCGGGCGCGGCGGCGGGGTGGAGCCATTCCCAGGTGTCTATGTCTTATGTTGTCAGTATGAATGGGAGGATGTTGGACCATTTCCCCCTCCGTCTGGGGGCTCCGGCGGCGCCGGGGGCGCCCGTGGAGGTACGGTGGGGCCCTGGCCCGGCTCGGAGGGCCGGCCCCCGTCTACTGGATGGGCGGGGGGGCGCGGGTGTCTTATCAGGGCCGGCTTTGCTGGTCCTGCTTCCTGGCTCCTGCCTCCGCTCCCCCTCCTTCCCCCCCTACACGATTCATACGCACATAGGCAAAGGGCGGGGGGTCCGGATCGTGGGGGGCATTGTCCCGCGTGGCCCGGCACTCCCCGCCTCACGGTTTTAACAGCAAAATAGACACTGCACATTCAACACTTAATAAATACATTTGACAAGGACACGTAGTTCTGGAGGGGGCGGGTCGGTGTCAAATCGATACTTGGCCCTCCCCCTCCCTGTTTTTATGGCATTAATCACATGCACTCAATACCAGGGGCGGGAGGGGGTCCCACATCACCCGCGTTCCCTCACCGGCCTGGGATAGGTGGGTCGGGGTACCCGGGCCCGGCGGGGCTCGCCGTGCAGCCTGGGGTGCCTTCTGGCGGTGCTGGAGCCTCCATTGGCAGGACATCAAAACTTAATAATTTATCAATATTATGTTATACAAAGATGGTTATTATTATTATTATTATTATTATTATTAGTATTATTAGTATTATTAGTATTATTATTATGTATAGTATATCATATTATTATTAATATAGATATCGGATAGGTGAATGGATGAATGAATGGGATGCCTGGGTCTGGGGCCCTCCGTTGTCGGGCCTGCACGTGTGTCGCCTTGTTGGGGGGTTCCCTCTCTCTGGGCCCGTCTCCGGTCCCCCCCGCTGCCTCTGCGGCGGGGCGCCCCTCTGGTCTTGGAGGGCCACTTTCGTGGGGGGCGGGTGCGCCTGCCCGCGTCGGCGGCCGGGGCAGCTCTGTCTCTCCGGGCAGGATGGCCCCCTGCCGGGTGGGGGTCGTTGGCCTGAAGGGTGAGGGCCTCCTGGCCGCGTGTCTGGCCCGGACCGGGTGGCCGGGGATTGCCTGGGTCGCGGTCCGATCCCTGGCTGCTTCTTCCCGCGCCGTGGGGGCCGGGGGGGGGGGGGGGGGGGGGGGGGGGCTCGCAGGCGGTGGGTTGCCTCCCTCCTGCTTCTCCCCTCTGTGGGGTCGCCGGTGGCCTGGGTTCCGGGCTCTTCCGTGTTGGCCTCTGGTCTCGCGGGTGCCGGGGTTGCTCCCCCCCCCTCCCCCACTATAGATACACTTCAGGTAGAGCTTTGTTTGGTTTATTACACACACACACACACACACACACACACACACACACACACACACACACACACACACATACACACACATACGCATGATCATATACATACACACACACACACGGACATACACACTGGCTTGTTCACCTGCATGCTGGCTCTCTAGTTTTTGGGGTTAGGTAGCGGTAGCGGTAGCTTATCTCAGACTGCGATCAGATCTCAAGATTCAGGTCGATTGCTGTTGTTGTTTTGGTTGGCTCCGTGCCGGTTTCGTGTTTTGTTTGTGGTTTTTTGTTGCAGATTTCCAGTGCGTGTTTCCATGTGTTCCTGCTTCCTGGATTGGCAGTGGATGTCGTCACCCCCACCCCCGGAATGTAACAATGGGATTGTTTATGTCGTACTGTGAGTTACGTGGAGTGTTTAATAAAGTTCCCTGTGAGTAAGGTTTGTCCAGTTTGTATAATTGAGGAAGATAGAATTTACTGAAACATGGAACAACTGGCTACAGCCACAGAGCAGCTGCTCAGCCAGGCTGCCAGGCCCGGGGAGTTGCGGGGCGGCTCAACGTCTCCCCCTAGCGGCGCTAAGTAACTAAATGGTAAATGGTAAATGGCTTACACTTATATAGCGCTTTCCAGCTGTACTCCTACAGCCCCAAAGCGCTTTACACTGCAAACATTCACCCACACACGCACACATTCACACACCGGTTGTCGGCGGAGCTGCCATACAACGGCGCTGGCCTGACAACCGGGAGCAACCAGGGGATTCAGTGTCTTGCCCAAGGACACTTTGGTGGACACAGGCGGAACTAGGGTTCGAACCACTGACCTTCAGGTTCATGGGCGAACGCTCTACCAACTGAGCCACCTAACTACAAGTATCGGTGCGTGGTATCGGAGGATTTTTGCGAGTACGAGTATATGAGGGCAGTATCGGCCCCGATACCAGTATCGGTATCGGGGGATCCCTACTAATATACAATTCCTCACACACACACTCCTCCCAAATGTTTCTTTTTTTTCTCCATTGTATGCTGTCATCCGTTATGTTTTTTGTTTTTAAGTTTGTTTTGTCTGTTATTAAAATATATTAATACATTCATTAATATGCTATACTGTATTTTGTATTGTGTATTATGTATGTGTGTAGCCTATGTATATATATATATATGTGTGTGTGTGTGTGTGTGTGTGTGTGTGTGTGTGTGTGTGTGTGTGTGTGTGTGTGTGTGTGTGTGTGTGTGTGTGTGTGTGTGTGTGTGTGTGCGTGTGTATACCTGAATAGCATAACCAGTAGTGTGATCTTTTAGCGATCTTTTTCTGAATGGTTTATCCGACCTTTTCCGGTCACAGTAAATCAAAGAGATAAGGACAACTATTGTGCAAAAAACCAAAACAAAAAAAATCACATATAAACGAAGAAAAGAGCCCTGAAAGTTCACTACTGCTTCAAACGGGAAACCGGAAATGCGTTGCTTCCAAGTGAACCAATCACAGCCCTCTCCGTCTGCGTGTGGTCTGCGTCGCCTCGACGCGTAGTTACAATTTTCGAGAGGTGCACGTCAGTGACGGCGCAGGTGACGGCGAGTGGTCTGCGTCGACCCAAACCACACGCCGTAGGCACGGCGTCGTTTTGACGCAGAACCATATGTCAGCCTTAAGGCTGAATTAAGGTTCTGCGTCAAACCAACGCAGAGCACACGCCGTCACTGTGATGCCGTCATGAATCCTTCGGACTTCTCCGTCACTCCATTTCGTCACGGTGCAGTACCCCCCCGCGACCGCTAGTTAGCGATCTTTTTCTGAATGGTTTATCCAACTTTTTGCGGTCACAGTGAATCAAAGAGATAAGGACAACTATTGTGCAAAAAACCAAAACAAAAAAAATCACACATATGTGACCAGGTGTTAATACACAAGACCCAGAATAAACTGGAGCCAGAGACTGCTATACCAAAAAATATAGATTTTATTTACAATAAATATATGGGGTCAAGGCTGCATCATCAGGGAACTGGTGCCGAGTTATACATAAGGAGAACTGTCCCAAAATACGTAGGCAAACACCACTACACAAGCCACACTCAAGTAAACCTACTCACAGCAAGCTAAGGTGACTCAAACCACACAATAAAGTGCATTTGCCAAATGGCTACTCGACCACTCAGTCCCTCCTAAAAGCAGCCAAAAAAGCCCAACATGAAAAATAAATAAACAAAAGATGGCCCCGCTGATTAACTAGTTAAAAGCACAATAAAATGTTAAGTCTGGGAAAAACAGTGGTTGGCTCCTCCAGTAATGTCCTTGTTTGAAAACTAAAAGAAACAAAAGCACATTAATATACAATGTACAAAAACAAACTTGAGAAACATTTCTACAAAACATGTGCAATTTACATACAAGTAAATATACCTTGCTAGACTGGAACACCGTCCCTTCCCCCAATCAGAGACATACAGGTGACTGGAATCTGGTTTCTTGGCTGATGTGCAGAAACAATCACTCAGTTTTAGTCCCTCACAAAACATGAAAAATCAAATGAAGCACCAAACAAAAGCTACCTTCAGCTGCTCTCCCTCAGGTGCGTCTCAGTGCAGGAAGAGAGACCCAGGTGAGCTTTCCGCCCCTTTTATAGACTCCGCCCCATACCTTGATGCCAATGCTAGACTGACTGTTACCTTCCCTTCCACATCTACCCCCACTTTGAGAGGTCACCGTCCCGGTGACAAAAAACAAGGTTGCTTCCTGTTTGTTTTAAACCCATGGTCTGAACACCGCGTACAGCAATTGGCTGGATGCCTGAGAACTATTGTTTTCACTATTAGTTGTATTATTTTCAACTGGCCTCCATGCTGATTGTGGCAGATTAAAGGGATTTGCATGGTGGCCTGCTGTAGTCCTATGGGAACGTCTCACAAGAGCAGGAGAGGTGGCAGAAGGCTCTTTATGTGATGGGTCTACCAGGCAATTTAACTGAGGTCCTGGTGGTGACATAGCTGATGGATCTTCTGGCAGCACGTTATGAGATGTAACTGGCAATTGGGGGTTTTCCGAATCTAAAGGCTGCACATTCATCATTATAACACTGCCGATATCGCTTTCATCTTCTGGCATATCAAAGTCATTTTCCTCTTCTTGAGGCAAACTGCGCAGTTCCGGTGAAGGAGGGTCAGGAGTGTCAACACTGGCAGCAGAAGGAAGAACTTTAAGCTCTGTCCGATGAATAGTTTTCTCTGGCCCAGCTCCGTTCCTTGGTCGAATTTTATAAACCCTTCCTTTGTCATCCAGACAGTGCATGATCTCATAACTTGTATGGTCCCAGACATCCTGGATTTTATTACGTCCAAGTGGATGGTTCCTTCGGAAGACAAGGGTTCCTGGTGCCAGTACCTCTGTTACATTTGGGGTCACTTGCCTATTCCTACGTTCAGCCGACGATTTTAGTTGACCTTCAGTATGGTGATATGCAGTCTTCAACCTTTTCTGATGCTCAACTACCCAATCATTAGTGGAGCCTGGGGCTGGATTGTTATCTGTGGTGCCCAGCAAAAAATCCACAGGTAGCTTGGCTTTTTGCCCAAACATCAACTCATATGGGGAGTAGCCAGTGGATGCATGCTCTGTTGTATTATATGCAAAAAGGATCTGAGGCAAATACTGTGGCCATTTCCTTTTCTTTTCAGGTGGAAGGGTACGGAGTAGGTCATGCAAGGTGCGGTTGAATCTCTCACACTGGCCGTTACCCTCAGGGTGGTATGGTGTGGTGCGACTCTTTCCAATGCCATATATTTTGCACAACTGTTTTAGCAGGTCTCCTTCAAAATTCCTGCCTTGATCACTGTGAATGCGTTTAGGGACGCCATACATATAAAACCACTTTTCTGTAAGAATTCGAGCTGTGGTGCTAGCTTTCTGGTCCGAGGTTGGATATGCTTGGGTAAATTTGGAGAATACATCCGTGATAATGAGGACATTCTCTCGTCCATCGCTCGCTCTTTCCAGGACAGTGAAGTCAATGGCCAGGATCTCTAGGGGTTGTGACGCCATTATATTACCAGGAAAAGTTCTAATTTTGGGCTGATTGGCTTTAGCTACTAGGCGGCGATTACAGTTGTGGCAGTATTTCTCGATATCTTGCCACATATTTGGCCAAAAGCACCTCTCTCTTACAAGATGTATGGTCCGTTCGATCCCTTGATGCCCATGGTCGTCGTGAAGATATTTGAGCACCTCGCCCCTAAGACATTCAGGGAGGAGAAGCTGATAAACTTCTCCACCTGCTTTTGGTGGTCTGATACAGCGGTACAAAAGACCATCTCTCATACAAATCTTGTCCCATTGTTGGACAAGTTTGCGGACATCCTTGGGCCCTGTCATTAATTCTCGTTTTGATGGACGTGCTGCACGCTGCCAGTAAAACTTATATGCACCAATCACTTGATCGGCTTCCTGGAGTGCTTGTAAGTCTGCTTTTTCCCGCATTGGGAGAGCTTGAATTGTGGTGACAAGACAGGTAGTGGCAAGGTCCTGAGGTGGAATCCGTGGCCCATGCTGTTGTTCTCTAATCATACTAGGTACTTGGATGCCAGGGGTTACTGAAGAAATGGAGTCATTTGTGGGCTGCCGAGACAGTGCATCTGCATTCCTATTTGCAGTGCCTGGACGATATTTGACTTCAAAGTCAAATGCAGCCAGCTCTGAAATCCAGCGCTGTTCCACAGCCCCAAGTTTGGCTGTTTTCAAGTAGCTTAGAGGATTATTGTCAGTGAAGACAATACATTTATTCCCCAGCAAGTATTCCCTAAACTTGTCTGTCACTGCCCATTTGAGGGCCAAAAGCTCCAGCTTCCTTGAGCTGTAGTTGGACATATTACGTTCTGAGCGTCTAAGGCCCCTGCTGGCAAAGGCAATAGGTCTCCGTTGACCTTCTTGCTCCTGAGACAATACTGCACCAAGTCCTGCATGACTTGCGTCAATTTCAAGCACAAAAGGTTTAGCAAAGTCAGCATAGCCAAGGACTGGGGCCCTGACTAATCGTGCCTTCAAGGACTGGAACCCCTGCTCGCATTCTTCATTCCACTTCTCTACAATAGAGCACTTTCCAAGACCCTTGGGCTTATGTTTGCTTCCAATTACATCTGCCACCAAATGGTGTAAAGGTGCTGCCAGCTTCGAAAACCCCTCCACAAAGCGGCGGTAATAAGATGCAAAACCAAGGAATGACTGAAGCTCTTTTGCAGTAGTGGGTCGTTCCCATTGTGACACCACGCTGACTTTGTCTGGGTCGGTGGCCACCCCAGTTGCTGATACTATATGCCCCAGGTATTTAACCTCATGTTGAAAAAACTGACATTTTTTGAATTTCAACTTCAGGTTGTGTTCTCGCAAGCGAGCCAGGACCAATTCCAAGCGCTGTAGGTGATCTTCAAAGGTTGATGAGAAAACAACAATGTCATCAAGATATAACAAAAGGGATTGGAGAGACTGATCACCAAAAATGCGCTCCATTAATCGCTGGAAAGTACTGGGCGCATTGCACAGACCAAAAGGCATTCGATTAAACTCAAACAGTCCGAATGGGGTACAAAATGCTGTCTTGGCCTTGTCCTTTTCGGCAATGGGGACTTGGTTATATCCACTGGCCAAGTCAAGTGTGGAAAACCATTTTGCCCCACCCAGGGCATCAAGGGACTCCTCTATCCGTGGCAGTGGATATGCATCTTTCCTTGTCTTTGCATTAAGGAGCCTATAATCCACACACAGCCTTATGCTCCCATCCTTCTTTTGAACAACAACTATGGGGGAAGCATAAGGACTGCAGCTTGGCCGAATTATGCCACTGCACAACAGCTCCTGAATGTGAGCCTTGACTTGCTCATACTGAGATGGGGGTAGCCGCCTATAGCGCTGGCGGACAGGGATGTCATCCATTAAAGGGACCTCATGCTCCACCAATGTGGTGCAACCCAGATCTCCCTCTCCTCGGCTGAACACTCCTGTATATTTCTCCAATAGCGCCTTCCCTTGCTGCTCTTGCTCTAATGAAAGAATAGGCCATGAGGCACTAGAAAGATCACAAGTTGCGCTCCTGTCAGCAGTAATGGATTTCACTACAGCCACCTGGCTTCCATCCTCATCTTCCAATGTAACTGAACACAAGGGAGACTTTGTTTGAACGACATGCAATGCACCCAGTGGGGTGTTTGGTTTGAGCCATGCATCCTGTAAACCAACATTGACGACGGGTATCTCCACAATACCTTTGTTTACGATCAACAGAGCTCTAGAGATCAGTACACCTGGAGGCAAGCAGCTTCCATCTTCAAGTGGTTCCAGTAAAACTGAGGGAAGAGTGGTGGTAGCAGAACTTGGGCAAACAATAGCGATAAACTTCATAGAGCCTGCTGGAATGCGTACAGGTCGACCTTTGACCCTAGCCTTTCCCAAGTACCCCTGTTCACTCAGTGACTCAATGGAATGGCATTCTAACAAGGCCTCTTTCCAGCCTGGCTTGGCAGATTTCAGTGGGGGGAACTCAAAAAGGTCCGGACCAAGCTGAACAAACAGCTCATGGTAACAACGTCGAATGATGTTCATGCCAAGCAAGCCAGGCACAGACAACTTTTTCTCCCTAAGACAAGGGTCTTCTGGGCTCTTCACGACCAATACCCCCATCCGGGGCAGGGTCTTACTCAGAAGATTGACATCAAGTTCCAAGTAACCTATGTAAGGGATTCCCAGTCCATTTGCAGCTTTCAGCTGCAGCCAGTTGCACTGTCGCAATTTATCTTCACCTTGTGACTGAAAATGCTCTATAAAGAAATCTTCTGTAATAGTGGAGACCATAGACCCGGTGTCCAGTAAGCAGGGAACTGTGAAACCTCCCATATTAACTTCCACTATTGGACATTCTCCTATCAGTTCAGGTGAATGTTCTTCCTGGTTACTTGAGCCTGAGTGCCCCCCTCCTGGTGTCTGGCCCCCCACACCAGAGGGCGCTAGTTTTCCTGCGGCCAAACTGAGGCGGCTACAGCATCGTTCATTTGTACTGTTGCTTGGTGTCCTGGACTTTTGATGGGACCTACGGCAGACTGCATCTGGGCCCTACAGAACCGTGCTATATGTCCTGCCTTATTACATCGCAGACAGATAGGTCTACCATCTGCTTGGAAACGATAAGGTTTTGAGTCTCTCCCCTCTTTTTGTGAAATGTGTGTGTGTGGGGTTGTATTTAACATGCCTATGTGTTTCATAATGGCATCTAGCTGTACCTGCTGTTTCCTAAGACACTCTTTAAGCTCAGCTAGATCATTATGAGGTGGCACAGTCACAGCATTAGACTCAGCTACATCCCCGTCTCCTGAATTGGTGTATGTATTGCAAGAAAAAGCACGAGCCCTTTGCCTATTCCCATTTTTTCCCTCTTCCGCCCACCTGATGGCAATACCACGGAGCATGGTAAATGACATAGTAGGGTTTTTACTGATGTTCTGTTTAAGTTCCCTCCGCAGCATATCATCATGTACATGTTCTATGAACTGGTCACGCAAAATCTGGTCAGAGTTCGGAATACCGCCAGGTGTTTTACAAATTACAACATCCATAAGTGACTTTAAAATATGAGAATAATCTCTCAAAGATTCCCCTTCCCTCTGACTGCGCTGGAAAAACTGAAGCTGTACAGCAACATAAGACTGAGAGCAACCATAATTTTCAGTCAGTATGGAAAATATCTTTTCTGAATTGTCTCTGTCTGTTGGACTATGAAAATCAAGTTCTGCTTTAGCACTCCCATCTAAATGATCATAGAGAAAAAGAATCTGTTCAGCTTGGGACATTTGTCTAACTGCCAGGCACCTGCGAGCCTCTTCGATCCATTTTTCAACAGTCATCAAATCAACGGACAATTTACCAGAAAATCTCGGACACTTTCGCTCTCTTGGAACATACACAAATTGAGTTTGTACTGGAGCAACAACAGGGGTAGGTATGCTGCCCCTCGCTGAGGTGGAGGCATCAGGCTCATTAGATGGCCTTACTTGAGATGAAGCAGTACCTTGGTTTGACAACTGTGACCTCAATTGGTCATTTTCACCCTGAAGTTGCTGCACCTGATCCAGGATGGTTTGAAGGTCCTCCATACTGTAGAAAAGTGTTCACTATAGAGGCTTTGAATGGTCCTGAAGTCGTTTAAAGTTGATCCTCTGTTGGTCTTGATGGTAGCTGCCACCACTGTTTTTCCCACTTTGCTTAACTGTGGCTTTCACTATACAACCCAGGGCCAAAAACAAAGAAAAAAAAAAGAAACACAGCTAGTAAGCAGTCTCAGCATGCATCCTGCCAACAACGCCAATTGTGACCAGGTGTTAATACACAAGACCCAGAATAAACTGGAGCCAGAGACTGCTATACCAAAAAATATAGATTTTATTTACAATAAATATATGGGGTCAAGGCTGCATCATCAGGGAACTGGTGCCGAGTTATACATAAGGAGAACTGTCCCAAAATACGTAGGCAAACACCACTACACAAGCCACACTCAAGTAAACCTACTCACAGCAAGCTAAGGTGACTCAAACCACACAATAAAGTGCATTTGCCAAATGGCTACTCGACCACTCAGTCCCTCCTAAAAGCAGCCAAAAAAGCCCAACATGAAAAATAAATAAACAAAAGATGGCCCCGCTGATTAACTAGTTAAAAGCACAATAAAATGTTAAGTCTGGGAAAAACAGTGGTTGGCTCCTCCAGTAATGTCCTTGTTTGAAAACTAAAAGAAACAAAAGCACATTAATATACAATGTACAAAAACAAACTTGAGAAACATTTCTACAAAACATGTGCAATTTACATACAAGTAAATATACCTTGCTAGACTGGAACACCGTCCCTTCCCCCAATCAGAGACATACAGGTGACTGGAATCTGGTTTCTTGGCTGATGTGCAGAAACAATCACTCAGTTTTAGTCCCTCACAAAACATGAAAAATCAAATGAAGCACCAAACAAAAGCTACCTTCAGCTGCTCTCCCTCAGGTGCGTCTCAGTGCAGGAAGAGAGACCCAGGTGAGCTTTCCGCCCCTTTTATAGACTCCGCCCCATACCTTGATGCCAATGCTAGACTGACTGTTACCTTCCCTTCCACACATAAACGAAGAAAAGAGCCCTGAAAGTTCACTACTGCTTCAAACGGGAAACCGGAAATGCTTTGCTTCCAAGTGAACCAATCACAGCCCTCTCCGTCTGCGTGTGGTCTGCATCGCTCGACACGTAGTTATAATTTTCGGGAGGTGCACGTCAGTGACGGCGCAGGTGACGGCGTGTGGTCTGCGTCGACCCAAACCACACGCCGTAGGCACGGCGTCGTTTTGATGCAGAACCATATTTCAGCCTTTATGGGTGAGACCGGGGGGCTGATCGAAACCGTGCAGCATTCATAGATATATATAAAGGCTAGATTACTCAAGGCGGAGTCGCCAGCGTCGTTCACCGGCGGCCATCTTGCCACAGGACACTCTCTGGTGCGCTATCGTTGTTGCTGTTGGAGGGCGAGTGGTCTGTGCAGACAAAAATACTCATAACTTGCTGAAATCTTGACGGATTTACAAACGGTTTGGTTTATTATAAACATCATTAACGTGGGTATGATTCGGGGTGCTTGGACATGTTGAAATTGTATCTTTTCTTTTCGAAAAACGACTTAATCATGCAGCACATACAATAGTTGTGTATCACCACTAACTAACGTTAACGTTTCTTGTCCAAGTTATCAAGGGTGACCACAATCACAATATGGTATGTATTTTACTGGTCTGCATGTTATGTTGTGAACTGATTGTAGCAGGTTTAGTGTCCTAAAAGTAACTTTAAGGATGCAAAACCTCAGCTCTCATTGATTATACTTTTAAGATCAGGGATGCAAACTTGTCAGCTTTATGTTACGGCCCGCTTATTTCTCAAAATATGGTAATGAAGTGAATTGTGTGAAATGTGGATTTGTGTCTGCCCTGACAGCTCCCTGAGAACTGCTGCTCTGGAAGTATCTACTATTTTCATCCTATACTGTCTGCATCCCTGATTTCTTGTGTTGTGTGCTGGATCATCATAGTAATACAATATTTGCTTTTGAAGGTTCCTCTCTATCCTGGACTTCATCATCAATATTGACACATTGATGATGATGGTTCCTGCTTGAAGGACAGCGATATGTCGTGACCTACAGGTTCAGCCAGGACCACCTGGAGCTCCTCTTCAACTCCATCATCTGCTACGGTTCATAAATTATATTTAGAAAAAAGAAGAGGAATGTCCACATACTGTTTACTAGCTCCAAAAAACGTACTGTTTATTATAGGTTTGAAACGTTTCAACTAGGTCTTCATCAGGCAAATGTTACAGTGACAGACAAGATAGACGACCACCACCCCTTGAAAAAAAACCTAGGGGAAACACTGTGGAAGTGTCACAAATCTGTCTGTCCTTTTCTATCTGTTTTCTTAATTTGTCAAAACTGTGATACAGTCTGAATTCTATGATAATGTCCTAGAACTTCATTTATGTGGAAAGATAATTTGGGGTGGCTATTTATAATTTCTTTTTTTCTGTTTAACATACTCATACATGTTTGTGTTAGATGGCTGGAATAACAACCCTAACGCCAGCCAGTTCAAGTACATCTTTGGAAGGCTGATGGCCCGGTGTGGGTTTGTTAAACCAAGCAGCAAAGGAAATGTCACAGAGTCCCTATCAGCCTCTGCTGCCCAGTCCTACCAGACTGACACATCTGTCAATGGCCTGTCAGCCGCAGACACGTCCTCTGGTGAAGAAGTCCAAGAGCTTCCATCTCCGTTCGCCGACATTCCTGCCCTTGTTCACGACCACAGCTCCTTCCCACCCGCTTTCATGGTCTTGTGGACAATGCTCTCGAGTACATTTCAGGTAGAGGTTGACCAGTAGTGGATTTTTCCTTTAACATTTAATGCCAAAAGTCAAAATTTAGGGGATATCAATGGCCGACGATAGTCCAAAAAAAAAAAAAGTCCACCTAATTCACCATGCT